>NC_133141.1:73052539-73102539 GCF_048418815.1 Hemitrygon akajei | reverse complement strand
CCAGGACCCACACCACCTGGTTCAGGAACAGTTATTACCCCTCAACCATTAGGAAGAAGGTACAGGAGTCCCAGGACCCACACCACCAGGTTCAGAAACAGTTATTACCCCCACAACCATCAGGAAGGAGGTACAGGAGCCTCAGGTCCCACACCACCAGGTTCAGGAATAGTTATTACCCCCACAACCATCAGGAAGGAGGTACAGGAGCCTCAGGACCCACACCACCTGGTTCAGGAACAGTTATTACCCCCACAACCATCAGGAAGAAGGTACAGGAGTCCCAGGACCCACACCACCAGGTTCAGGAACAGTTATTACCCCTCAACCATCAGGCTGTTTGACCAGAGTGGATAACTTCGCTTGTCCCGTCACCGGGATGTTCCTATAACTTATGGACTCACTTTCAAGGACTCTTCATCTCATGTTCTCGATATTTATTGCTTATTTATTCATTATCATTATTTCTTTTTGTATTTGCACAGTTTGTTGTCTTTTGCAAGCTGGTCGAACACCCATGTTGGGCGTCCTTTCACTGCTTCTGTTATGGTTATTATTCTAGAGAGTTATTGAGTATGCAGGCAAGAAAATTAACCTCAGGGTTGTATATGTACAAAACGTCAGCTGTTTACTCTTTTCCACAGACGCTGCCTGGCCTGCTGAGTTCCTCCAGCATCTTGTGTGAGTTGCTTCACCTATCACCTTCTAGATTTCCTCCTGCCCTCCCCCCATCTTTTACATAAAAGCATAATAAACAGCAGCAGGAGTCGGCCATTCGGCCCATCGAGCCTGCCCCGCCATTCAGTACGATCATGGGCTGATCCGGCCACGGACTCATCTCCACCTACCCACCTTTTCCCCAGAACCCTTAATTCCCCTACTCTGCAAAAATTCTGGCATCTTCCCACTTCCTTGCCAGTCCTGAAGAAGGTTCTCGGCCTGAAACGTCGACTGTTTATTCATTTTCACAGATGCTGCCTGGCCTGCTGAGTTCCTCCAGCACTGTGTGTGTGTGTGTGTGTGTGTGTGTGTGTGCGTGCGTGTGTGTGTGGGTGTGGCTGTGTGTGTGTGTCTGTGTGTGTGTGAGTGTGTGTGTGTGTGTGTGTGTGAGTGTGTGTGCGTGTGTGTGTGTGTGTGTGTGTATCTGTGTGTGAGTGTGTGTGTGTGTGTGTGTGTGCGTGTGTGTGCGCGTGTGTGTGCGTGTGTGTGTGCGTGCGTGTGCGCGTGTGTGTGCGTGTGTGTGTGTGTGCGTGCATGCGTGCGTGTGTGTGTGTGTGTGTGAGTGTGTGTGTGTGTGTGTGTGAGTGTGTGTGTGCGTGTGTGTGTGTGTGCGTGTGTGAGTGTGTGTGTGTGTGTGTGTGCGTGTGTGTGTGCGTGCGTGCGTGTGTGTGAGGGTGTGTGTGTGTGAGTGTGTGTGTGTGTGTGTGTGTCTGTGTGTGTGTCTGTGTGTGTGTCTGTGTGTGCGTGTGTGTGCGTGTGTGTGTGTGTCTGTGTGTGTGTGTGAGTGTGTGTGTGTGTGTGTGTGTGTGTGTGAGTGTGTGTGTGTGTGTGTGAGTGTGTGTCTGTGTGTGTGTGAGTGTGTATGTGTGAGTGTGTGTGTGTGTGTGAGTGTGTGTGTGTGTGTGAGTGTGTGTGTGCGTGTGTGTGTGTGTGCGTGTGTGAGTGTGTGTGTGTGTGTGTGTGTGTGCGTGTGTGTGTGCGTGCGTGCGTGTGTGTGAGGGTGTGTGTGTGTGAGTGTGTGTGTGTGTGTGTGTCTGTGTGTGTGTCTGTGTGTGTGTCTGTGTGTGCGTGTGTGTGCGTGTGTGTGTGTGTCTGTGTGTGTGTGTGAGTGTGTGTGTGTGTGTGAGTGTGTGTGTGTGTGTGTGTGAGTGTGTGTCTGTGTGTGTGAGTGTGTGTGTGTGAGTGTGTGTGTGTGTGTGTTTTATAGTGCTTTTTACACTGAAAATATTCTTCATAAGTCTTGGATGTCGTTTCTTGCTGCGTGATGCACTGGGACCAATGCGCCTCAGCAAAGTCCAAGTACATGGAAATAGTAGTGATGCGATGACAGGAGTCGACTATGACGTTCTCCTGAGGAACGCGCACAAAATGCTGGAGGAACTCAGCGGGCTATGGAAAGGCGTGCTGTTGACATTTCGGGCCGAGACCCTTCGGCGGGACGGGAGAGAAAAAGTGCTGAGGAGTAGATTTAAAAGGTGGGGGGAGGTAAGGGGGTGGGGGGATTCTAACGTTTCGCTGTCGTTCATTCTTGTTTTCCTGGATGGTTTGCGAAGAAGAAACATTTTGGGATGTATATTGTATACATTTCTCCGACATTAAACGTACCTTTGAAACCTTTGATTGGTGAATCTGGGCAGGGGAGGGATGAAGTGAAGAGCTGGAAAGATGATTGGTGGAAGGGACACAGGGCTGGAGAAGTGGGGGAGTCTGACAGGAGAGGACCGAAGGCCATGGAAGAAAGAAAAGGTGGGGGGGGGGGTGTGGAGCACCAGAGGGAGGCGATGGGCGGGCAAGGAGATAGGATGAGAGAGGGGAAAGGGGAATGGGGATTGGCGAAGTAGTGGCAGTATCAAAAGTTTGAGAAATCGATGTTCATACCTTCAGGTTTGAGGCTACCCAGATGGAATGGAAGGTGTTGTTCTTCCAAACAAAGTGTGGCCTCATCACAACGGTGCAGGAGGCCATGGATAGACATATTGGAATGGGAATGGGAAGTGGAATTAAAATGGGGGGGGGGGTTGTCTGCTAAGGGAGGGGGGGTGGGTTGTTTATTGGTTGGGTCCTCTGTAGAGGCTGGCCCGGGATTAATTTCTCCTGGAGCAGGGAGACACGACTAAGTGCTGTGAGGGAGTAATAGATAGAGAGAGCGGGTGGGGAGCGGCTAACTGGCATGGTTGATCAGATTAACCAGTCAACGGGGGGGGGCTGCGGTTCCTGGTTGTCTGTTTTGGTTGCCAGGAACAGTTATTACCCCCTCAGCCATCAGGAAGGAGGTACAGGAGCCTCAGGACCCACACCAACAGGTTCAGGAACAGTTATTACCCCTCAGCCATCAGGAAGGAGGTACAGGAGCCACAGGGCCCACACCACCAGGTTCAGAGACAGTTATTACCCCTCAACCATCAGGAAGGAGGTTCAGGAGCCTCAGGACCCACACCACCAGGTTCAGGAACAGTTATTACCCCTCAGCCATCAGGAAGGAGGTACAGGAGCCACAGGGCCCACACCACCAGGTTCAGAGACAGTTATTACCCCTCAACCATCAGGAAGGAGGTTCAGGAGCCTCAGGACCCACACCACCAGGTTCAGGAACAGTTATTACTCCTCGACCATCAGGAAGGAGGTACAGGAGCCTCAGGACCCACACCACCAGGTTCAGGAACAGTTATTACCCCTCAGCCATCAGGAAGGAGGTACAGGAGCCTCAGGACCCACACCACCAGGTTCAGGAACTGTTATTACCCCTCAACCATCAGGAAGGAGGTACAGGAGCCTCAGGCCCCACACCACCAGGTTCAGGAACAGTTATTACCCCTCAACCATTAGGCTCTTGAATTTCACTCGTCCTATCATTGAACCGGACTCACTTTCAAGGACTCTTCATCTCATATTGTGTGCAGTTTTGGTCACCGAATTACAGGAAGGATATTAATAAGGTTGAAAGAGTGAAGAGGAGGTTTACAAGGACGTTGCCGGGACTTGAGAAACTGAGTTACAGAGAAAGGTTGAATAGGTTAGGACGTTATTCCCTGGAGCGTAGGAGAATGAGGGGTGATTTGATAGAGATATATAAAATTATGATGAGTATAGATAGAGTGAATGCAAGCAGGCTTTTTCCACTGAGGCCAGGGGGAGAAAAAAACCAGAGGTCATGGGTTAAGGGTGAAGGGGGAAAAGTTTAAAGGGAACATTGGGGGGGGGGCTTCTTCACACAGAGAGTGGTGGGAGTGTGGAATGAGCTGCCAGATGAAGTGGTGAATGCGGGCTCACTTTTAACATTTAAGAAAAACTTGGGACAGGTACATGGATGAGAGGTGTATGGAGGGATATGGGCCAGGTGCAGGTCAGTGGGACTCGGCAGAAAAATGGTTCGGCACAGCCAAGAAGGGCCGAAAGGCCTGTTTCTGTGCTGTAATGTTCCGTGGTTCTATGTTCTCAATATTTATTGCTTATCGATTCATTATTATTCTTTCTGGGTTTTTTTTTCTTTTTATATTTGCACAGCTTGTTGTATTTTTCTGCGCACTGGTCGACCTCGGCCCCGCAGGGTGTGTTCGATTCCGCAGTGTTTCTCGGAGTTTACTGTGGTTGCCTGCGGGAAAACGAGTCCCGGGCTTGTAGGCGGTGACCTGTGGGGTGGTTTGATAATAAATCCACTCTGAACTTTGAACTCCGCCCCCGGTCCCGTCCTGACTCCTGGTGTTCGCTGGCGTGCGCTCTGCCGCCACATCCCCTGTCGCCCCGCAGATTTCCCCCCCCCTGAGTACTTCCCCGCAGCTGTTTGTCAAGGAAGCCCGGCACCGTCAAGGTTGTCCGGTGACATTTCCTGTGTAAAGGAGGGCAAAATAATTGTTACTCCGGATCTGATGCAGCGCAAAAAATAAAATAACCGCACAGATAAGGAAGACAATGGACTTCATCCGTCAGGGTCGACCATGGACTTTGAATCCTGGTCAGTACAATACGGTAGCGGGCTTCCCCCCACCCCTCCACGCAGCCGATGCCCCCAGAGGAACAGCAGAGACCGACACAGGAGTTGCCAGTCATTGTAGTGACTGCCTTAGGGACTCCGGCTCCGGATTTTCCCCTCTGGGTTCACTCCCGACGCCTTCCCCCGCGAGGGTGAGGCAGCAGAGGTTCGAGATCAGAGTTGCCCCTCTCCGAGAGGATCTGTCAGCCGCCACCGACAAGCCCAGTCAGAGAACGCAATAATAATAATAATAATAATAATAATAATAATAATAATAATAATAATAATAATAATAATAATAATAAAAACGAAGAAATACACGAGATAACTTAGAGTAATTATTTAACTGACAAAGTGACGCCAGGCTGTACAGAAGTTAACCCGAGTTACAGGGAAAAGGATGGACGGGTTTCAGTTCCTGGAGCGGAGGAGAACGAGAGGGGAGATGTGATGAGGGGTGTAGGCAGGGGTTCTCCTCCGGGACTGGAGCCAGAGCTCGTAGGTTAAGGGTGAAAGGTGAAATGGTTAAGGGGGGGGGGACTTGGTGACTCGGGGGGGTGAGAGGGCGGAACGAGGTGCGTGTTCGAGTTTGGCTTTCAACATTGAAGAGCAGTTTGGATCGGCACATGGGCGGGAGGGGTTTGGAATGCCATAGTCCGGGTGCTGGCCGATGGGTCTAGGCAGATGAATAGCTGGGCATGGGTCAGACGAGGGAGAGGGCCCGTTTCCGTGCCGTAGTGTTTTATGATTCTAGGACCTTGTGAGTCAGTCGCTATGTACACTTGGAACCGTAAATTTTTTTTGCCTCTGTTGTGTGGAGCAGTGGCGGGTGGGGGGTGGTGGGGTGGCGGGAAGTTGGTCAATATCCGGGGAGAATAGGTTTCAGGGATTGCTCTACGAGCTAGCACAGACACGATGGGCAGAATGGCCTCGCTCTTCAGCCGGCGGAAAGGTGATTTCTACCGACGTGCCGCGGACGTGCATCACCCTCTGGTACGAAAGGGCCAGGGCACAGGATCAGAAGAAAGCTGCAGGGATTTGTAGACTGAGCGAGCTCCGTCGCGGGCTCCACAGCCTCCCCAGCATCCAGGGCATCCAGAGAAGGCGGTGTCCATCACTGAGGACCCCCACGGCCCAAGACATGCCCTATTCTCATTGCTACCATCAGGGAGGAGGTACAGGAGCCTGAAGACACACACTCAGCGATTCAGGAACAGCTTCTTCCCCTCTGCCATCAGGGAGGAGGTACAGGAGCCTGAAGACACACACTCAGCGATTCAGGAACAGCTTCTTCCCCTCTGCCATCAGGGAGGAGGTACAGGAGCCTGAAGACACACACTCAACGATTCAGGAACAGCTTCTTCCCCTCTGCCATCAGGGAGGAGGTACAGGAGCCTGAAGACACACACTCAGCGATTCAGGAACAGCTTCTTCCCCTCTGCTGTCAGGGAGGAGGTACAGGAGCCTGAAGACACACACTCAACGATTCAGGAACAGCTTCTTCCCCTCTGCCATCAGGGAGGAGGTACAGGAGCCTGAAGACACACACTCAGCGATTCAGGAACAGCTTCTTCCCCCCTGCCATCAGGGAGAAGGTACAGGAGCCTGAAGACACACACTCAACGATTCAGGAACAGCTTCTTCCCCTCTGCCATCAGGGAGGAGGTAAAGGAGCCTGAAGACACACACTCAACGATTCAGGAACAGCTTCTTCCCCTCTGCCATCAGGGAGGAGGTACAGGAGCCTGAAGGCACACACTCAGCGATTCAGGAACAGCTTCTTCCCCTCTGCCATCAGGGAGGAGGTACAGGAGCCTGACGACACACACTCAGCGATTCAGGAACAGCTTCTTCCCCTCTGCCATCAGGGAGGAGGTACAGGAGCCTGAAGACACACACTCAGCGATTCAGGAACAGCTTCTTCCCCTCCGCCATCAGGGAGGAGGTACAGGAGCCTGAAGACACACACTCAATGATTCAGGAACAGCATCTTCCCCTCTGCCATCAGGGAGGAGGTACAGGAGCCTGAAGACACACACTCAACGATTCAGGAACAGCTTCTTCCCCTCTGCTGTCAGGGAGGAGGTACAGGAGCCTGAAGACACACAATCAGCGATTCAGGAACAGCTTCTTCCCCTCTGCCATCAGGGAGGAGGTACAGGAGCCTGAAGACACACACTCAACGATTCAGGAACAGCCACTTCCCCTCTGCCATCAGGGAGGGGGTACAGGAGCCTGAAGACACACACTCAACGATTCAGGAACAGCTTCTTCCCCTCTGCCATCAGGGAGGAGGTACAGGAGCCTGAAGACACACACTCAACGATTCAGGAACAGCTTCTTCCCCTCTGCCATCAGGGAGGAGGTACAGGAGCCTGAAGACACACACTCAACGATTCAGGAACAGCTTCTTCCCCTCTGCTGTCAGGGAGGAGGTACAGGAGCCTGAAGACACACACTCAGCGATTCAGGAACAGCTTCTTCCCCTCTGCCATCAGGGAGGAGGTACAGGAGCCTGACGACACACACTCAGCGATTCAGGAACAGCTTCTTCCCCTCTGCCATCAGGGAGGAGGTACAGGAGCCTGAAGACACACACTCAACGATTCAGGAACAGCTTCTTCCCCTCTGCTGTCAGGGAGGAGGTACAGGAGCCTGAAGACACACACTCAGCGATTCAGGAACAGCTTCTTCCACCCCGCCATCAGGGAGAAGGTACAGGAGCCTGAAGACACACACTCAACGATTCAGGAACAGCTTCTTCCCCTCTGCCATCAGGGAGGAGGTACAGGAGCCTGAAGACACACACTCAACGATTCAGGAACAGCTTCTTCCCCTCTGCCATCAGGGAGGAGGTACAGGAGCCTGAAGGCACACACTCAGCGATTCAGGAACAGCTTCTTCCCCTCTGCCATCAGGGAGGAGGTACAGGAGCCTGAAGACACACACTCAGCGATTCAGGAACAGCTTCTTCCCCTCCGCCATCAGGGAGGAGGTACAGGAGCCTGAAGACACACACTCAATGATTCAGGAACAGCCTCTTCCCCTCTGCCATCAGGGAGGAGGTACAGGAGCCTGAAGACACACACTCAACGATTCAGGAACAGCTTCTTCCCCTCTGCCATCAGGGAGGAGGTACAGGAGCCTGAAGGCACACACTCAGCGATTCAGGAACAGCTTCTTCCCCTCTGCCATCAGGGAGGAGGTACAGGAGAGTGACTACACACTCAGCGATTCAGGAACAGCTTCTTCCCCTCTGCCATCAGGGAGGAGGTACAGGAGCCTGAAGACACACACTCAGCGATTCAGGAACAGCTTCTTCCCCTCCGCCATCAGGGAGGAGGTACAGGAGCCTGAAGACACACACTCAATGATTCAGGAACAGCCTCTTCCTTTCTGCCATCAGGGAGGAGGTACAGGAGCCTGAAGACACACACTCAACGATTCAGGAACAGCTTCTTCCCCTCTGCTGTCAGGGAGGAGGTACAGGAGCCTGAAGACACACACTCAGCGATTCAGGAACAGCTTCTTCCCCCCTGCCATCAGGGAGAAGGTACAGGAGCCTGAAGACACACACTCAACGATTCAGGAACAGCTTCTTCCCCTCTGCCATCAGGGAGGAGGTACAGGAGTCTGAAGACACACACTCAACGATTCAGGAACAGCTTCTTCCCCTCTGCCATCAGGGAGGAGGTACAGGAGCCTGAAGGCACACACTCAGCGATTCAGGAACAGCTTCTTCCCCTCTGCCATCAGGGAGGAGGTACAGGAGCCTGACGACACACACTCAGCGATTCAGGAACAGCTTCTTCCCCTCTGCTGTCAGGGAGGAGGTACAGGAGCCTGAAGACACACACTCAGCGATTCAGGAACAGCTTCTTCCCCTCTGCCATCAGGGAGGAGGTACAGGAGCCTGAAGACACACACTCAGCGATTCAGGAACAGCTTCTTCCCCTCTGCCATCAGGGAGGAGGTACAGGAGCCTGAAGACACACACTCAACGATTCAGGAACAGCCACTTCCCCTCTGCCATCAGGGAGGGGGTACAGGAGCCTGAAGACACACACTCAACGATTCAGGAACAGCTTCTTCCCCTCTGCCATCAGGGAGGAGGTACAGGAGCCTGAAGACACACACTCAACGATTCAGGAACAGCTTCTTCCCCTCTGCTGTCAGGGAGGAGGTACAGGAGCCTGAAGACACACACTCAGCGATTCAGGAACAGCTTCTTCCCCCCTGCCATCAGGGAGAAGGTACAGGAGCCTGAAGACACACACACAACGATTCAGGAACAGCTTCTTCCCCTCTGCCATCAGGGAGGAGGTACAGGAGCCTGAAGGCACACACCCAACGATTCAGGAACAGCTTCTTCCCCTCTGCCATCAGGGAGGAGGTACAGGAGCCTGAAGGCACACACTCAGCGATTCAGGAACAGCTTCTTCCCCTCTGCCATCAGGGAGGAGGTACAGGAGCCTGACGACACACACTCAGCGATTCAGGAACAGCTTCTTCCCCTCCGCCATCAGGGAGGAGGTACAGGAGCCTGAAGACACACACTCAATGATTCAGGAACAGCCTCTTCCCCTCTGCCATCAGGGAGGAGGTACAGGAGCCTGAAGACACACACTCAACGATTCAGGAACAGCTTCTTCCCCTCTGCTGTCAGGGAGGAGGTACAGGAGCCTGAAGACACACACTCAGCGATTCAGGAACAGCTTCTTCCCCCCTGCCATCAGGGAGAAGGTACAGGAGCCTGAAGACACACACTCAACGATTCAGGAACAGCTTCTTCCCCTCTGCCATCAGGGAGGAGGTACAGGAGTCTGAAGACACACAGTCAACGATTCAGGAACAGCTTCTTCCCCTCTGCCATCAGGGAGGAGGTACAGGAGCCTGAAGGCACACACTCAGCGATTCAGGAACAGCTTCTTCCCCTCTGCCATCAGGGAGGAGGTACAGGAGCCTGAAGACACACACTCAGCGATTCAGGAACAGCTTCTTCCCCTCCGCCATCAGGGAGGAGGTACAGGAGCCTGAAGGCACACACTCAGCGATTCAGGAACAGCTTCTTCCCCTCTGCCATCAGGGAGGAGGTACAGGAGCCTGACGACACACACTCAGCGATTCAGGAACAGCTTCTTCCCCTCCGCCATCAGGGAGGAGGTACAGGAGCCTGAAGACACACACTCAATGATTCAGGAACAGCCTCTTCCCCTCTGCCATCAGGGAGGAGGTACAGGAGCCTGAAGACACACACTCAATGATTCAGGAACAGCTTCTTCCACTCTGCTGTCAGGGAGGAGGTACAGGAGCCTGAAGACACACACTCAGCGATTCAGGAACAGCTTCTTCCCCCCTGCCATCAGGGAGAAGGTACAGGAGCCTGAAGACACACACTCAACGATTCAGGAACAGCTTCTTCCCCTCTGCCATCAGGGAGGAGGTACAGGAGTCTGAAGACACACACTCAACGATTCAGGAACAGCTTCTTCCCCTCTGCCATCAGGGAGGAGGTACAGGAGCCTGAAGGCACACACTCAGCGATTCAGGAACAGCTTCTTCCCCTCTGCCATCAGGGAGGAGGTACAGGAGCCTGACGACACACACTCAGCGATTCAGGAACAGCTTCTTCCCCTCTGCCATCAGGGAGGAGGTACAGGAGCCTGAAGACACACACTCAGCGATTCAGGAACAGCTTCTTCCCCTCCGCCATCAGGGAGGAGGTACAGGAGCCTGAAGACACACACTCAACGATTCAGGAACAGACTCTTCCCCTCTGCCATCAGGGAGGAGGTACAGGAGCCTGAAGACACACACTCAACGATTCAGGAACAGCTTCTTCCCCTCTGCCATCCGATTTCTGAATAGTTGTCACTATTTTTTCTCTCTTTTTTTTAACCTCTGATTTAATTTTACATATTTCTGATTAATTTTATATAAATTATGGTCATTTATATGCTGCACTGTACTGCTGCCGCAAAACAAGAAATCTTACATCAGGATTACGGCCAGCGGAGCTTTGGGTGACGGGGCCTAACGGCGACTCCTTTGTTTTGTACCTTCGGGGAAACAGCTCCATTTCCATCTTTAATATCTCTACTTTTCCCTCTCAGGGTTCTTTCGAAGACCCCGACCTGGAGTCACCGGCTGACTTCGGTTCTTTGCGGGGACGGGACCCGCTCTCGGGGGACTCGCCACCCGCCGCTCTTCGATGTCCCGAGGACGCGGCCTGGAAGACGAGCGGGCCTTCGGGGTGCCGGATTCCCGTGGCTCGGGGTCGGTGCAGCGAGCTGGCCGCTGGCCGGGTGCCCAGAGACCCCGAGCTCCTTGGGCACGGAGCCCGGGAAAAGAGACCCAACAGACTTTTAACAACATAATTCAGCCAGTTCTTTGTGTGAAATGGGGCCACCTCTTTTTTTCTTTATCAGGGAGAGAGGGAGAGAGCCTGTGGTATGTTGAATTACTGGGAGAACGAGTAGTCTTTGGACTACAGCAAGTCTGTGTCTTTATCGATGCTTTGCTGCACGCTGGAGTGCTGGGTGGGGGGGCAGTTGCTTTTCTTGCTGGTGTTGGGGGGGGTCGTTGTTTTTCTGTTGCTTATGCATGGGAGGGGGGAGCTGGGGGGCTTTGAGGTTCTAATGTTTAACTACCATTCATTCTTTGGGGGGCACTCTTCTGTTTCCCTGGACAATAGACAGTAGGTGCAGGAGTAGGCCATTCGGCCCTTCTAGCCAGAAGAAGAATATCGGGATGTGCTTTGTATACATTTTTTTTTGACAGTAACTGTACCTTTTAAGACCGATAACAGTGATAATAAACCTGATTCTGATTGTGACTATGACGATGTTGCATTTCACTCTCTGTACGTATGAAAAGACGGGATGGGCGGGATGGATTTGCGTCTGTACCAAAGGTGCTCCTTCCCTCCACTGGCCTGCAGGTCACCCTTGGGCAAGGTGCAGCACCTGCTTAGCCCCTCGATCGGGGACTTGTGAAACCACTGGAGCAGGTGGTGGACGGTCGTACGAGCAGCCGGTGCAGATCACAAGCCCTGGTGATGCGACCACTGACGCCAGGCAGACAATCTCTGACAGAGAGAGAGCTCTGCAGGAACTCAGCAGGTCAGGCAGCATCTACGGAAATGAATAGATTGTTGACATTGCTGTCGACGACTTTTGTTGTGCCCGGTACCGGTCTGAGGCTTCCCGCCCAAGTGTCCAACTATGGTCAGCCATCACTGATGGATTCTAGTAGCCCCGAAAACCGTTTCTCCCTGCCCGCAATGTCCTGGAGAAGCCATTCACCGCTCTCGTCACGACTTACAGGGAATGAATCTTCAGTGACATGTGGCACCTCAGAGTTTCGGGTGGGCAACAGTTTAATTGCCTTGGGGGGGGGCAGAAAATCAAACAGAGGCGATTCACCAAAAAGAAACCAGTTTCTTGGTGGCAAGAACAGGGAGGCAGATTACTATCTAACTGGAGTCAAGTTAGGAAAAGGGGATGTACAATGAGATCTAGGTGTTCTTGTATATCAGTCAATGAAAGCAAGCATGCAGGTACAGCAGGCAGTGAAGAAAGCTAATGGCATGCTGGCCTTTATAACAAGAGGAATTGAGTATAGGAGTGAAGAGGTCCTTCTGCAACTGTACAGGGCCCTGGTGAGACCCCACCTGGAGTATTGTGTGCAGTTTTGGTCTCCAAATTTGAGGAAGGACATTCTTGCTATTGAGGGAGTGCAGCGTAGGCTCACAAGGTTAATTCCCGGAATGGCGGGACTGTCACATGTTGAAAGATTGGAGGGACTGGGCTTGTATACACTGGAATTTAGAAGGATGAGAGGGGGTCTGATTGAAACATATAAGATTATTAAGGGATTGGACATGCTGGAGGCAGGAAGCATGTTCCCGCTAATGGGTGAGTTCAGAACAGTTTAAGAATAAGGGGCAGGCCATTTAGAACAGAGATGCGGAAAAACTTTTTCACCCAGAGAGTGGTGGATATGTGGAATGCTCTGCCCCAGAAGGCAGTGGAGGCCAAGTCTCTGGATACATTCAAGAGAGAGTTAGATAGAGCTCTTATAGATAGCGGGGTCAAGGGATATGGGGAGAGGGCAGGAACGGGGTACTGATTGTGGATGATCAGCCATGATCACAGTGAATGGCGGTGCTGGCTAGAAGGGCCGAATGGCCTACTCCTGCACCTACTGTCTATTTTCTATTAAAAGTGGTGCGTGATTGGGAAATGTCACGGCGACTTTTCATGATCAGCAGCCCAATGTCCATAGGATACACCCGAAAGTATTCAGGAAGGAAAATCCTTGTAGTTCAGTGAAATAGAGTGTCACCCTGTTGACGTTCTTAGGTCCAAAAAACTCGCATTTGGATAGTGACTTTCATAGCTCCAGGGCGTCTTGAAAAACTTGACAACCATTGAAGTACTTTTCAAACCGCAGCCTCTGTCGGACTGCAGCAATGCGTGGGGGGGTGGGGGGTGGGGGGAATGTCTCCCGCTCTCGGCTGCAGGTGCAGACCACCTTTGTGCCAACCTTTGATCGACCTTTGTGCCAATCTCATCAGCCCTTTGCTTGAGGTTTCACTTTTCAAATTGCTCCCGTCCCGTCCCGCATGGAAGTGGGGAGGGAGACTTCCTGACGCCAGGAGGGGAGTGGAACCGTAACCCCCTCCAGTTTCAGTGGAGATTCGTGGCACCAGCGGAGGGAACGTGAGATGGCTGGGCGTGGGATTCTCCGAACGCTGAATCACGCCGAAGCAGGGCAGCACTGGGGACAGGCAGCCTCCAACCTGACACACGAGCGCTGATTTCTCCGACACCCAGTCATTTGTCCCCTCCTCCTTCCCTCCCCTTCATTGCCCCGCCCAGGCTCCCACTCTTCTCCACTCCCACCCCTCACCTCCCCCTGGTGTCCCTCCCCCTTCCCTTTCTCCCACCGTCCACTCTCCTCTCCTGTCAGATTCCTTCCTCTCCGACCCTTTACCTTTCCCACCCATCACCTCCCCCCTGGGTCCCCTCCTCCTTCCCTTTCCCCCACGGTCCACTCTCCTCTCCTATCAGATTCCTTCCTCTCCAGACCTTTACCCCTCCCACCCATCACCTCCCCCTGGTGTCCCTCCTCCTTCCCTTTCTCCCACCGTCCACTCTCCTCTCCTATCAGATTCCTTCCTCTCCAGCCCTTTACCTTTCCCACCCATCACCTCCCCGTGGTGTCCCTCCACCTCCCCCTTTCCCCATGGCCCACTCTCCTCTCCTGTCAGATTCCTTCCTCTCCAGCCCTTTACCCCTCCCACCCATCACCTCCCCCTAGTGTCCCTCCTCCTTCCCTTTCTTCCACGGTCCACTCTCCTCTCCTATCAGATTCCTTCCTCTCCAGCCCTTTACCCCTCCCACCCATCACCTCCCCCTAGTGTCCCTCCTCCTTCCCTTTCTCCCACGGTCCACTCTCCTCTCCTATCAGATTCCTTCCTCTCCAGCCCTTTACCTTTCCCACCCATCACCTCCCCGTGGTGTCCCTCCACCTCCCCCTTTCCCCATGGCCCACTCTCCTCTCCTGTCAGATTCCTTCCTCTCCAGCCCTTTACCCCTCCCACCCATCACCTCCCCCTAGTGTCCCTCCTCCTTCCCTTTCTTCCACGGTCCACTCTCCTCTCCTGTCAGATTCCTTCCTCTCCAGCCCTTTACCTTTCCCACCTGTCACCTCCCCCTGGTGTCCCTCCTCCTTCCCTTTTCCCCACGGACCACTCTCCTCTCCTATCAGATTCCTTCCTCTCCAGCCCTTTAACTTTCCCACCCATCACCTCCCCCTGGTATCCCTCCTCCTTCCCTTTCTCCCACCGTCCACTCTCCTCTCCTGTCAGATTCCTTCCTCTCCAGCCCTTTACCTTTCCCACCCGTCACCTCCCCCTGGTGTCCCTCCTCCTTCCCTTTTCCCCACGGACCACTCTCCTCTCCTATCAGATTCCTTCCTCTCCAGCCCTTTAACTTTCCCACCCATCACCTTCCCCTGGTATCCCTCCTCCTTCCCTTTCTCCCACCGTCCACTCTCCTCTCCTGTCAGATTCCTTCCTCTCCAGCCCTTTACCTTTCCCACCCATCACCTCCACCTGGTGTCCCTCCTCCTTCCCTTTTCCCCACGGACCACTCTCCTCTCCTATCAGATTCCTTCCTCTCCAGCCCTTTAACTTTCCCACCCATCACCTTCCCCTGGTATCCCTCCTCCCTCCCTTTCTCCCACGGACCACTCTCCTCTCCTATCAGATTCCTTCCTCTCCAGCCCTTTACCTTTCCCACCCATCACCTCCCCCTGGTGTCCCTCCTCCTTCCTTTTCTCCCACGATCCACTCTCCTCCCCCGTCAGATTCCTTCCTCTCCAGCCCTTTACCTTTCCCACCCATCGCCTCCCCCTGGGTCCCCTCCCCCTTCCCTTTCTCCCACGGTCCACTCTCCTCTCCTATCAGATTCCTTCCTCTCCAGACCTTTACCCCTCCCACCCATCACCTCCCCCTGGTGTCCCTCCTCCTTCCCTTTCTCCCACCGTCCACTCTCCTCTCCTATCAGATTCCTTCCTCTCCAGCCCTTTACCTTCCCCACCCATCACCTCCCCCTGGTGTCCCTCCTCCTTCCCCTTCTCCCACCGTCCACTCTCCTCTCCTATCAGATTCCTTCCTCTCCAGCCCTTTACCTTTCCCACCCATCACCTCCCCCTGGTGTCCCTCCTCCTTCCCCTTCTCCCATGGCCCACTCTCCTCTCCTGTCAGATTCCTTCCTCTCCAGCCCTTTACCCCTCCCACCCATCACCTCCCCCTAGTGTCCCTCCTCCTTCCCTTTCTTCCACGGTCCACTCTCCTCTCCTGTCAGATTCCTTCCTCTCCAGCCCTTTACCTTTCCCACCCATCACCTCCCCCTGGTGTCCCTCCTCCTTCCCTTTCTCCCATGGTCCACTCTCCTCTCCAATCAGATTCCTTCCTCTCCAGCCCTTTACCTTTCCCACCCATCACCTCCCCCTGGGTCCCCTCCTCCTTCCCTTTCTCCCATGGTCCACTCTCCTCTCCAATCAGATTCCTTCCTCTCCAGCCCTTTACCTTTCCCACCCATCACCTCCCCCTGGGTCCCCTCCTCCTTCCCTTTCTCCCATGGTCCACTCTCCTCTCCTATCAGATTCCTTCCTCTCCAGCCCTTTACCCCTCCCACCCATCACCTCCCCCTAGTGTCCCTCCTCCTTCCCTTTCTTCCACGGTCCACTCTCCTCTCCTGTCAGATTCCTTCCTCTCCAGCCCTTTACCTTTCCCACCCATCACCTCCCCCTGGTGTCCCTCCTCCTTCCTTTTCTCCCACGGTCCACTCTTCTCCCCCGTCAGATTCCTTCCTCTCCAGCCCTTTACCTTTCCCACCCCTCACCTCCCCCTGGGTCCCCTCCTCCTTCCCTTTCTCCCATGGTCCACTCTCCTCCCCCGTCAGATTCCTTCCTCTCCAGCCCTTTACCTTTCCCACCCATCACCTCCCCCTGGTGTCCCTCCTCCTTCCCTTTCCCCCACGGTCCACTCTCCTCTCCTATCAGATTCCTTCCTCTCCAGCCCTTTACCTTTCCCACCCATCACCTCCCCCTGGTGTCCCTCCTCCTTCCTTTTCTCCCACGGTCCACTCTCCTCCCCCGTCAGATTCCTTCCTCTCCAGCCCTTTACCTTTCCCACCCATCACCTCCCCCTGGGTCCCCTCCTCCTTCCCTTTCTCCCACGGTCCACTCTCCTCCCCCGTCAGATTCCTTCCTCTCCAGCCCTTTACCTTTCCCACCCATCGCCTCCCCCTGGGTCCCCTCCTCCTTCCCTTTCTCCCACGGTCCACTCTCCTCTCCTATCAGATTCCTTCCTCTCCAGACCTTTACCCCTCCCACCCATCACCTCCCCCTGGTGTCCCTCCTCCTTCCCTTTCTCCCACCGTCCACTCTCCTCTCCTATCAGATTCCTTCCTCTCCAGCCCTTTACCTTTCCCACCCATCACCTCCCCGTGGTGTCCCTCCACCTCCCCCTTTCCCCATGGCCCACTCTCCTCTCCTGTCAGATTCCTTCCTCTCCAGCCCTTTACCCCTCCCACCCATCACCTCCCCCTAGTGTCCCTCCTCCTTCCCTTTCTTCCACGGTCCACTCTCCTCTCCTATCAGATTCCTTCCTCTCCAGCCCTTTACCTTTCCCACCCATCACCTCCCCGTGGTGTCCCTCCACCTCCCCCTTTCCCCATGGCCCACTCTCCTCTCCTGTCAGATTCCTTCCTCTCCAGCCCTTTACCCCTCCCACCCATCACCTCCCCCTAGTGTCCCTCCTCCTTCCCTTTCTTCCACGGTCCACTCTCCTCTCCTGTCAGATTCCTTCCTCTCCAGCCCTTTACCTTTCCCACCTGTCACCTCCCCCTGGTGTCCCTCCTCCTTCCCTTTTCCCCACGGACCACTCTCCTCTCCTATCAGATTCCTTCCTCTCCAGCCCTTTAACTTTCCCACCCATCACCTCCCCCTGGTATCCCTCCTCCTTCCCTTTCTCCCACCGTCCACTCTCCTCTCCTGTCAGATTACTTCCTCTCCAGCCCTTTACCTTTCCCACCCGTCACCTCCCCCTGGTGTCCCTCCTCCTTCCCTTTTCCCCACGGACCACTCTCCTCTCCTATCAGATTCCTTCCTCTCCAGCCCTTTAACTTTCCCACCCATCACCTTCCCCTGGTATCCCTCCTCCTTCCCTTTCTCCCACCGTCCACTCTCCTCTCCTGTCAGATTCCTTCCTCTCCAGCCCTTTACCTTTCCCACCCATCACCTCCACCTGGTGTCCCTCCTCCTTCCCTTTTCCCCACGGACCACTCTCCTCTCCTATCAGATTCCTTCCTCTCCAGCCCTTTAACTTTCCCACCCATCACCTTCCCCTGGTATCCCTCCTCCCTCCCTTTCTCCCACGGACCACTCTCCTCTCCTATCAGATTCCTTCCTCTCCAGCCCTTAACCTTTCCCACCCATCACCTCCCCCTGGTGTCCCTCCTCCTTCCTTTTCTCCCACGATCCACTCTCCTCCCCCGTCAGATTCCTTCCTCTCCAGCCCTTTACCTTTCCCACCCCTCACCTCCCCCTGGGTCCCCTCCTCCTTCCCTTTCTCCCACGGTTCACTCTCCTCCCCCGTCAGATTCCTTCCTCTCCAGCCCTTTACCTTTCCCACCCATCGCCTCCCCCTGGGTCCCCTCCCCCTTCCCTTTCTCCCACGGTCCACTCTCCTCTCCTATCAGATTCCTTCCTCTCCAGACCTTTACCCCTCCCACCCATCACCTCCCCCTGGGTCCCCTCCCCCTTCCCTTTCTCCCACGGTCCACTCTCCTCTCCTATCAGATTCCTTCCTCTCCAGACCTTTACCCCTCCCACCCATCACCTCCCCCTGGTGTCCCTCCTCCTTCCCTTTCTCCCACCGTCCACTCTCCTCTCCTATCAGATTCCTTCCTCTCCAGCCCTTTACCTGTCCCACCCATCACCTCCCCCTGGTGTCCCTCCTCCTTCCCTTTCTCCCACGGTCCACTCTCCTCTCCTGTCAGATTCCTTCCTCTCCAGCCCTTTACCTTTCCCACCCACCACCTCCCCCTGGTGTCCCTCCTCCTTCCCTTTCTCCCACGGTCCACTCTCCTCTCCTGTCAGATTCCTTCCTCTCCAGACCTTTACCTTTCCCACCCATCACCTCCCCCTGGTGTCCCTCCTCCTTCCCTTTCTCCCACGGTCCACTCTCCTCTCCTGTCAGATTCCTTCCTCTCCAGCCCTTTACCTTTCCCACCCATCACCTCCCCGTGGTGTCCCTCCTCCTTCCCTTTCCCCCACGGTCCACTCTCCTCTCCAATCAGATTCCTTCCTCTCCAGCCCTTTACCTCTCCCACCCATCACCTCCCCCTGGTGTCCCTCCTCCTTCCCTTTCTCCCACGGTCCACTCTCCTCTCCTGTCAGATTCCTTCCTCTCCAGCCCTTTACCTTTCCCACCCATCACCTCCCCCTAGTGTCCCTCCTCCTTCCCTTTCTCCCATGGTCCACTCTCCTCTCCTGTCAGATTCCTTCCTCTCCAGCCCTTTACCTTTCCCCACCCATCACCTCCCCCTGGTGTCCCTCCTCCTTCCCTTTCTCCCACGGTCCACTCTCCTCTCCTATCAGATTTTTTCCTCTCCAGCCCTTTACCTTTCCCACCCGTCACCTCCCCCTGGTATCCCTCCTCCTTCCCTTTCTCCCACAGTCCACTCTTCTCCCCCGTCAGATTCCTTCCTCTCCAGCCCTTTACCTTTCCCACCCCTCACCTCCCCCTGGGTCCCCTCCTCCTTCCCTTTCTCCCATGGTCCACTCTCCTCCCCCGTCAGATTCCTTCCTCTCCAGCCCTTTACCTTTCCCACCCATCACCTCCCCCTGGTGTCCCTCCTCCTTCCCTTTCCCCCACGGTCCACTCTCCTCTCCTATCAGATTCCTTCCTCTCCAGCCCTTTACCTTTCCCACCCATCACCTCCCCCTGGTGTCCCTCCTCCTTCCTTTTCTCCCACGGTCCACTCTCCTCCCCCGTCAGATTCCTTCCTCTCCAGCCCTTTACCTTTCCCACCCATCACCTCCCCCTGGGTCCCCTCCTCCTTCCCTTTCTCCCACGGTCCACTCTCCTCCCCCGTCAGATTCCTTCCTCTCCAGCCCTTTACCCCTCCCACCCATCACCTCCCCCTGGTGTCCCTCCTCCTTCCCTTTCTCCCACCGTCCACTCTCCTCTCCTATCAGATTCCTTCCTCTCCAGCCCTTTACCTTTCCCACCCATCACCTCCCCGTGGTGTCCCTCCACCTTCCCTTTCTCCCACCGTCCACTCTCCTCTCCTGTCAGATTCCTTCCTCTCCGACCCTTTACCTTTCCCACCCGTCACCTCCCCCGGTGTCCCTCCTCCTTCCCTTTCCCCATGGCCCACTCTCCTCTCCTGTCAGATTCCTTCCTCTCCAGCCCTTTACCCCTCCCACCCATCACCTCCCCCTAGTGTCCCTCCTCCTTCCCTTTCTTCCACGGTCCACTCTCCTCTCCTATCAGATTCCTTCCTCTCCAGCCCTTTACCTTTCCCACCCATCACCTCCCCGTGGTGTCCCTCCACCTCCCCCTTTCCCCATGGCCCACTCTCCTCTCCTGTCAGATTCCTTCCTCTCCAGCCCTTTACCCCTCCCACCCATCACCTCCCCCTAGTGTCCCTCCTCCTTCCCTTTCTTCCACGGTCCACTCTCCTCTCCTGTCAGATTCCTTCCTCTCCAGCCCTTTACCTTTCCCACCTGTCACCTCCCCCTGGTGTCCCTCCTCCTTCCCTTTTCCCCACGGACCACTCTCCTCTCCTATCAGATTCCTTCCTCTCCAGCCCTTTAACTTTCCCACCCATCACCTCCCCCTGGTATCCCTCCTCCTTCCCTTTCTCCCACCGTCCACTCTCCTCTCCTGTCAGATTCCTTCCTCTCCAGCCCTTTACCTTTCCCACCCGTCACCTCCCCCTGGTGTCCCTCCTCCTTCCCTTTTCCCCACGGACCACTCTCCTCTCCTATCAGATTCCTTCCTCTCCAGCCCTTTAACTTTCCCACCCATCACCTTCCCCTGGTATCCCTCCTCCTTCCCTTTCTCCCACCGTCCACTCTCCTCTCCTGTCAGATTCCTTCCTCTCCAGCCCTTTACCTTTCCCACCCATCACCTCCACCTGGTGTCCCTCCTCCTTCCCTTTTCCCCACGGACCACTCTCCTCTCCTATCAGATTCCTTCCTCTCCAGCCCTTTAACTTTCCCACCCATCACCTTCCCCTGGTATCCCTCCTCCCTCCCTTTCTCCCACGGACCACTCTCCTCTCCTATCAGATTCCTTCCTCTCCAGCCCTTAACCTTTCCCACCCATCACCTCCCCCTGGTGTCCCTCCTCCTTCCTTTTCTCCCACGATCCACTCTCCTCCCCCGTCAGATTCCTTCCTCTCCAGCCCTTTACCTTTCCCACCCCTCACCTCCCCCTGGGTCCCCTCCTCCTTCCCTTTCTCCCACGGTTCACTCTCCTCCCCCGTCAGATTCCTTCCTCTCCAGCCCTTTACCTTTCCCACCCATCGCCTCCCCCTGGGTCCCCTCCCCCTTCCCTTTCTCCCACGGTCCACTCTCCTCTCCTATCAGATTCCTTCCTCTCCAGACCTTTACCCCTCCCACCCATCACCTCCCCCTGGTGTCCCTCCTCCTTCCCTTTCTCCCACCGTCCACTCTCCTCTCCTATCAGATTCCTTCCTCTCCAGCCCTTTACCTGTCCCACCCATCACCTCCCCGTGGTGTCCCTCCTCCTTCCCTTTCTTCCACGGTCCACTCTCCTCTCCTATCAGATTTTTTCCTCTCCAGCCCTTTACCTTTCCCACCCATCACCTCCCCGTGGTGTCCCTCCACCTCCCCCTTTCCCCATGGCCCACTCTCCTCTCCTGTCAGATTCCTTCCTCTCCAGCCCTTTACCCCTCCCACCCATCACCTCCCCCTAGTGTCCCTCCTCCTTCCCTTTCTTCCACGGTCCACTCTCCTCTCCTGTCAGATTCCTTCCTCTCCAGCCCTTTACCTTTCCCACCCATCACCTCCCCCTGGTGTCCCTCCTCCTTCCTTTTCTCCCACGGTCCACTCTCCTCCCCCTTCAGATTCCTTCCTCTCCAGCCCTTTACCTTTCCCACCCATCACCTCCCCCTGGTGTCCCTCCTCCTTCCCTTTCCCCCACGGTCCACTCTCCTCTCCTATCAGATTCCTTCCTCTCCAGCCCTTTACCTTTCCCACCCCTCACCTCCCCCTGGTGTCCCTCCTCCTTCCCTTTCACCCATGGTCCACTCTCCTCTCCTATCAGATTCCTTCCTCTCCAGCCCTTTAACTTTCCCACCCATCACCTCCCCCTGGTGTCCCTCCTCCTTCTCTTTCTCCCACCGTCCACTCTCCTCTCCTGTCAGATTCCTTCCTCTCCAGCCCTTTACCTTTCCCACCCATCACCTCCCCCTGGTGTCCCTCCTCCTTCCCTTTCCCCCACGGTCCACTCTCCTCTCCTATCAGATTCCTTCCTCTCCAGCCCTTTACCTTTCCCACCCATCACCACCCCCTGGTGTCCCTCCTCCTTCCTTTTCTCCCACGGTCCACTCTTCTCCCCCGTCAGATTCCTTCCTCTCCAGCCCTTTACCTTTCCCACCCCTCACCTCCCCCTGGGTCCCCTCCTCCTTCCCTTTCTCCCATGGTCCACTCTCCTCCCCCGTCAGATTCCTTCCTCTCCAGCCCTTTACCTTTCCCACCCATCACCTCCCCCTGGTGTCCCTCCTCCTTCCCTTTCCCCCACGGTCCACTCTCCTCTCCTATCAGATTCCTTCCTCTCCAGCCCTTTACCTTTCCCACCCATCACCTCCCCCTGGTGTCCCTCCTCCTTCCTTTTCTCCCACGGTCCACTCTCCTCCCCCGTCAGATTCCTTCCTCTCCAGCCCTTTACCTTTCCCACCCCTCACCTCCCCCTGGGTCCCCTCCTCCTTCCCTTTCTCCCACAGTCCACTCTCCTCTCCTTTCAGATTCCTTCCTCTCCAGCCCTTTACCCCTCCCACCCATCACCTCCCCCTGGTGTCCCTCCTCCTTCCCTTTCTCCCACGGTCCACTCTCCTCCCCCGTCAGATTCCTTCCTCTCCAGCCCTTTACCTTTCCCACCCATCGCCTCCCCCTGGGTCCCCTCCTCCTTCCCTTTCTCCCACGGTCCACTCTCCTCTCCTATCAGATTCCTTCCTCTCCAGACCTTTACCCCTCCCACCCATCACCTCCCCCTGGTGTCCCTCCTCCTTCCCTTTCTCCCACCGTCCACTCTCCTCTCCTATCAGATTCCTTCCTCTCCAGCCCTTTACCTTTCCCACCCATCACCTCCCCCTGGTGTCCCTCCTCCTTCCCTTTCCCCCACGGTCCACTCTCCTCTCCTATCAGATTCCTTCCTCTCCAGCCCTTTACCTTTCCCACCCATCACCTCCCCCTGGTGTCCCTCCTCCTTCCTTTTCTCCCACGGTCCACTCTCCTCCCCCGTCAGATTCCTTCCTCTCCAGCCCTTTACCTTTCCCACCCCTCACCTCCCCCTGGGTCCCCTCCTCCTTCCCTTTCTCCCACGGTCCACTCTCCTCCCCCGTCAGATTCCTTCCTCTCCAGCCCTTTACCTTTCCCACCCATCGCCTCCCCCTGGGTCCCCTCCTCCTTCCCTTTCTCCCACGGTCCACTCTCCTCTCCTATCAGATTCCTTCCTCTCCAGACCTTTACCCCTCCCACCCATCACCTCCCCCTGGTGTCCCTCCTCCTTCCCTTTCTCCCACCGTCCACTCTCCTCTCCTATCAGATTCCTTCCTCTCCAGCCCTTTACCTTTCCCACCCATCACCTCCCCCTGGTGTCCCTCCTCCTTCCCTTTCTCCCACGGTCCACTCTCCTCTCCTATCAGATTCCTTCCTCTCCAGACCTTTACCCCTCCCACCCATCACCTCCCCCTGGTGTCCCTCCTCCTTCCCTTTCTCCCACCGTCCACTCTCCTCTCCTATCAGATTCCTTCCTCTCCAGCCCTTTACCTTTCCCACCCATCACCTCCCCCTGGTGTCCCTCCTCCTTCCCTTTCTCCCACGGTCCACTCTCCTCTCCTATCAGATTCCTTCCTCTCCAGCCCTTTACCTTTCCCACCCATTACCTCCCCCTGGTGTCCCTCCTCCTTCCCTTTCTCCCACCGTCCACTCTCCTCTCCTATCAGATTCCTTCCTCTCCAGCCACCCGTTCACCTTTTCCACCCGTCACGCGCGCCCCCCCCCCCCCCACAGTTTCTCAGTTCAACCCCAACCCACCTGGCTCCACCAATCACATTCGAGCGTGTCCACCTTCCCCTGCCCCCCACACTCACACCTTGCTTGTCTGGTTCCTTCATCCCCTGAAACACCCCCCCCCCCTCAGCTTATCACCTATCACCTCATAGCAAATAAATAAGCAATAAATATTGATAAAATGAGACAAAGGGTCCTTGTAAGTGAGTCATTGGTTGTGGGAACATTTTGGTGATGGGACAAGTGAAGTTACACCCTTTGGTTCAACAGCCTGATGGTTGAGGGGTAATAACTGTTCCCGAACCTGGTGGTGTGGGTCCTGAGGCTCCTGTACCTCCTTCCTGATGGTTGAGGGGTAATAACTGTTCCCGAACCTGGTGGTGTGGGACCTGAGGCTCCTCTACCTCCTTCCTGATGGTTGAGGGGTAATAACTGTTCCCGAACCTGATGGTGTGGTACCTGAGGCTCCTGTACCTCCTTCCTGATGGTTGAGGGGTAATAACTGTTCCCGAACCTGATGGTGTGGTACCTGAGGCTCCTGTACCTCCTTCCTGATGGTTGAGGGGTAATAACTGTTCCCGAACCTAGTGGTGTGGGACCTGAGGCTCCTGTACCTCCTTCCTGATGGTTGAGGGGTAATAACTGTTCCCGAACCTGGTGGCGTGGTACCTGAGGCTCCTGTACCTCCTTCCTGATGGTTGAGGGGTAATAACTGTTCCCGAACCTGGTGGTGTGGGACCTGAGGCTCCTGTACCTCTTTCCTGATGGTTGAAGAGTAATAACTGTTCCTGAACCTGGTCGTGTGTATCCTGAGGCTCCTGTACCTCCTTCCTGATGGTTGAGGAGTAATAACTGTTCCTGAACCTGGTCATGTGGGTCCTGAGGCTCCTGTACCTCCTTCCTGATGGTTGAGGGGTAATAACTGTTCCCAAACCTGTTGGTGTGGGACCTGAGGCTCCTGTACCTCCTTCCCGATGGTTGAGGGGTAATAACTGTTCCCAAACCTGGTGGTGTGGGACCTGAGGCTCCTGTACCTCCTTCCTGAAGCCAGCAGGGGTGTGTGTGTGTGTGTGTGTGTGTGTGTGTGTGTGTGTGTGTGTGTGTGTGTGTGTGTGTGTGTGTGTGTGTGTGTGTGTGTGTGCTATCCTGAAAACTTGACATCCAATGAAATACTTTTCAAACTGTAGCCTCTGTCGTAACGCAGCGTCATATATATTGGAGAAAAAAACATCTCCCGCTCTCGGGCTGCAGATATATACATATAATCGACCTTTGTGTCAATGTCACCCGCTCTTTGCTTGAGGTTTTTATCATTTCCTTCCATGCGTCTTGTTTAAATCTGCAGGTGAGGAGACTGATTCCTGGACATGAAGCGAGGAGACCACTGTGGTACTTTATTACAGGTTGGTCAATACAAGTCAAGTCCAGTCACTTTTATTGTCATTTCGACCATAACTGCTGGTACAGTACACAGTAAAAACGAGTCAGCGTTTTTCTGGACCATGGTGTTACATGAAACAGTACAAAAATTAGACTGAACTACGTAAAAACAACACAGAAGAAACTACACTAGACTACAGACCTACCCAGGACTGCATAAAGTGCACAAAACAGTGCAGGCATTACAATAAATAATAAACAGGACAATAGGGCAGTAAGTTGGTGTCAGGCCAGGCTCTGGGTATTGAGGAGTCTGATAGCTTGGGGGAAGAAACTGTTACAATGTCTGGTTGTGAGAGCCTGAATGCTTCGGTGCCTTTTCCCAGACGGCAGGAGGGAGGAGAGTTTGTGTGAGGGGTGCGTGGGGTCCTTCATAATGCTGTTTCCTTTGCGGATGCAGCGTGTGGTGTAAATGTCCGTGATGGCGGGAAGAGAGACCCCGATGATCTTCTCAGCTGACCTCACTATCCGCTGCAGGGTCTTGCGATCCGAGATGGTGCAATTTCCGAACCAGGCAGTGATGCAGCTGCTCAGGATGCTCTCAATACAACCCCTGTAGAATGTGATGAGGATGGGGGAGGTGGGAGATGGACTTTCCTCAGCCTTCGCAGAAAGTAGAGACGCTGCTGGGCTTTCTTTGCTATGGAGCTGGTGTTGAGGGACCAGGTGAAATTCTCCGCCAGGTGAACACCAAGAAATTTGGTGTTCTTAACGATCTCTACCGAGGAGCCGTCGATGTTTAGCGGGGAGTGGTCGCTCCGTGCCCTCCTGAAGTCAACAACCATCTCTTTTGTTCTGTTCACATTAAGAGACAGGTTGTTGGCTCTGCAGTCCGTTAGCCGCTGCACCTCCTCTCTGTAAGCTGACTCGTCGTTCTTGCTGATGAGACCCACCACGGTCGTGTCATCGGCGAACTTGATGATGTGGTTCGAGCTGTGTGTTGCAGCACAGTCGTGGGTCAGCAGAGTGAACAGCAGTGGACTGAGCACGCAGCCCTGGGGAGCCCCCGTGCTCTGTGTGATGGTGTTGGAGATGCTGTTCCCGATCCAGACTGACTGAGGTCTCCCAGTCAGGAAGTCTAGGATCCAGTTGCAGAGGGAGGTGTTGAGGCCCAGTAGGCTCAGCCTTCCAATCAGTTTCTGAGGGATGATTGTGTTGAATGCTGAACTGAAGTTTATGAACAGCATCCGAACGTATGTGTCGTTTTTGTACAGGTGGGTTAGGGCCAGGTGGAGGGTGATGGCAATGGTGTCGTCTGTTGAGCGGTTGGGACGGGACGCAAACTGCAGGGGGTCCAGTGAGGGGGGCAGCAGGGTCTTGATATGCCTCATGACGAGCCTCTCGAAACACTTCATAATGATGGATGTGAGTGCAACGGGACGGTAGTCATTTAGGCAGGACACTGAAGACTTTTTTGGCACAGGGACGATGGTGGCACTGCTCAAGGAGATGTTGAAGATGTCAGTGAGAACATCTGCTAGCTGGACTGCACATCCTCTGAGCACTCTACCAGGAATATTGTCTGGTCCAGCAGCCTTCCGTGGTTTGACCCTGCACAGGGTTCTTCTCACATCGGCCACGGTGAGACACAGCACCTGGTCATTTGTAGGAGGGGTTGTCTTCCTCGCCGCCACCTCATTTTCCGCCTCAAAACGGGTGTAGAAGTTATTCAGCGCATGGCGCCAATTCTGCGTGTGTGCGCGCGGGTTACCTCCGGGTGCTCCGGTTTCCTCTCACAGTCCCAGGATTGGTCCTTGTAAATTCTCCCGTGATCATAGAGGCATAGAAAACCTACAGCACGATACAGGCCCTTCGGCCCACAAAGCTGTGCCGAACATGTCCTTACCTTTGAAATTACCTGGGGTTACCCATAGCCCTCTATTTTTCTAAGCTCCATGTACCTGTCCAGGAGTCTCTTAAAAGACCCTATCGTATCCGCCTCCACCACCGTCGCCGGCAGCCCATTCCACGCACTCACCACTCTCTGAGTAAAAAACTTACCCCTGACATCTCCCCTGTACCTACTCCTCAGCACCTTAAACCTGTGTCCTCTTGTGGCAATCATTTCAGCCCTGGGGAAAAGCCTCTGACTATCCACTTGATCAATGCCTCTCATCATCTTGAACACCTCTATCAGGTCACCTCTCATCCTCCGTCGCTCCGAGGAGAAAAGGCCGAGTTCACTCAACCTGTTCTCATAAGGCATGACTCCCCCCACCCACCCCCCCCCCCCAACCCAATCCAGGCAACACCAAGCCAGCGTTAAATCGGTGGGAGGCGCGGCCGGGCCCGTTCCGTGCCGCCTCTCAAAAATGAGTCCATAACGCGAACGGGGGTGTGAGAGAGCCGGGCGCGGGAACCGCCGGATCGCGGCAGCTTCCCAGAAAGGCGACAGCGCCCGGCAGAAAGTTGTCAGCGGGGATTATGGTGACAGCGCGCCCGCCGCCCGTTCCGAGACGCTGCGCTGACACCGGAGAGAGAGACTTGAGTCATAACAGTGTCTCGCTTTGGCCCGCCGCGGAGCTGAAAGCCATTTCTTCATGTTGTCAGGTGTTTATTTTCACTTGTCCCCGCACGTCAAGCCGCGGCTGGGACCGCACGACGCTTCCAGCTTGGAGGAGACAGCCCATTACACAGCTCATATTGCCCTTGTCCATTTTTGAGAGTGACGCTTTTTAATCGCCCTTGATGCAATTCATCACCGCTTGAATCCAATGCTCCCAGGCTTTCCCATGTAGAGGCACCGAGTAAATCTATTATCAAAGCACGTGTACGTCACCCTTCTTCATTTTCTTGCGGGCGTTCACAGTAGTACAAATAAGTACGATAGAATCAACGAAAAATTGCTCACAGAGACCGACTAATAGCCAAAGTTGCGGGGGGAGAAAGGCATTTCAGTGATGTGTATCGTATATATCTCTCTGACGTTTTAAATGTACCTAATGAAACCTTTGAAGTGCGGGTGGACATAAGAAAATTACTATTTTCTGAGGGCGTAGTAGTTAGCACCGTACCGGAGACCCGGGGTTCGAGTCTCCCCGCTGCCTGTTAAAGCAGTTTGGTCGCCCTCATGGTGTCCGCCTGGGTTTCGTCCCGCACTGGTTGGTCGGTTAATTGGTCACGTTGTAAATTGCCCCGTGATTAGGCTGGGGTTAAATCGGGGGACCGAAACGTAGAGAAACATAGAAATCCTACAGCACAATACAGGCCCTTCGACCCACAATGCTCTGCCGAACATGTCCTTACTTTAGAAATTACCCAGGGTTACACATAGCCCTCTGTTTTTCTGAGCCCCATGTACCTGTCCAGGAGTCTCTTAAAAGACCCTATCGTATCCGCCTCCACCACCATCACCGGCAGCCCATTCCACACACTCACCACTCTTTGCGTAAAAAACTTACCCCTGAAATCTCCTCTGTACCTACTCCCCAGCACCTTAAAACTGTGCCCTCTCATGCTAGCCATTTCAGCCCCTGGGGTCAATGATCAATGTCTCTCATCATCTTACACACCTCTATCAGGTCACCGCCGCTCCGAGGAGAAAAGGCCGAGTTCACTCAACCTATTCTCATAGGGCACGCTCCCCAATCCAGGCAACATCCTTTGTAAATCTCCTCTGCACCCTTTTCTATGGCTTCCACATCCTTCCTGCAGTGAGGCGACCGGGACTGAGCACAGTACTCCAAGGGTCCGATAGAGCTGCAACGTTACCTGTCGGCTGTTGAACTCCGCTGCTGGGAGGCACAGCTTGCCGCGTCGCGGTACGTAAACTAGTTTAATAAATGAGTTACTGTTGCCGAGACGGTGAGGTGTAAACTGCCTGAAAGTGTGTCAGCTCGGCGTTGGAGTGCGTGATGTTGACGCACCAGGACATTTAGGAGGCTGATGGTCGAAGGGTGATAACTGGCCTTGAACCTAGCGGTGTGGGATCTCCTTCCTGACGGCAGCTGGATAGCGAGGGGGTCCTTGGTGATGGAGCAAGATGCTTGGAAACAGGACTTTTGTCCCAGCTGGTCCACACCAACCACGCCCCCACCCCGCCCCCCCCCCCCACCCGGGTTGCATTTCCCGGAGTTCGATCCTGATCCCGCCCATCTGTACCGGCGTATGCACCGGTCCGACTGCCCCCGCCCCAAACACTTCCTCTGGCAGCTCAGAAAAGAAAGTTTTCCCCCAAGTTTTCAATGAACCTTTTCCCTCTCGTCTTAAAGCAACGGCCTCCAGTTCTTCCTCCCGAATCCTGTGGAAAGGTCTCTCTGCCCCCTTCACCCTGTCTCTGCCCCTTATAATTTCAGGCACAAATGTTGAACAAAGCCCCACGAAACGCGACATTGGGTCCCAACCCCACGGCCCGCCCCCCCCACCCCCACCCCCACCCCCACCCCCACCCCATCAATGGGCATATTTAAAGTGGAGAGTGATAGGTTCTTGATTGGTCAGAACGTGAGAGATTAGAGGGAGAAGGCAGGAGATTGGGGTAAGGGGGGGGGGGATAATGAATCAGACATGAAGGAATGGCAGAACAGACTCGATGGGCCGAATGGCCTGGTTCTATTCCCATACCTTACAGTCCAATGGCGTTATCGACGTTAATGGTCAGAGCACTGTGGGCCACAAGTCGCAATGTTAGTCAACGAGTCGGACTAGAAGGGCCAGCGGAAGTGTTTATAGACACTACCAAGATCTAAGAAGCATAGTGTTCACCTGGCTGAGCAGGATATTTGCAGGTTGGGAACAATTGGCCCTGAGTGTAATCTTCCTGGGAGAGAAGGTAGATCCCAACTCGACGGCAGGAATTTCACCACACTGCTGGGGGAGGGGGGGGGGTAGTGTCCCATGCGTCCACGGAGGGGAAGAAGCTGCTTCTACAACACTGAGCGTGTGCCCTCAGGCGTCCAGCCGCCCTTCCTTGACGGCAGCAACGAGAAGAGGGCATGCCTGGGGTGGCGGGGGAGCCTTAGTGATGGGTGCAGCTTTCGTGAGTTTACAACCCTCTGCAGCTTTTCCCGATCCTGTGCGTTGCCCGCACCCCCACGCCGGGCGGTGATGCAGCCAGTTAGAATGCTGCCCGCGGGACTTGTGTAGAAATTTGCGGGAGTCCGTTGTGAGTTACCAAGTCATCTCAAACTCCTCAAGGGCCGCTCTTGTGCCTTTTTCGTAATAGCATCAACGTGTTGGGCCCTGGATAGATCCTCAGAGATCTTTTCGCCCAGGGACTTGAAAATGCTCACCCTTTTCGTACTGACCGATACCCCCCCTCCCTTCAAACAAGGAGGAGTTGTGTGTGTTTCCCTTGACTTTCCCTTCCTGAAGTCTACCGTCAAGTCCTTGGCCTTACCAACATGGAGAGCAAGGATGATGTTGTGACTCCACTCAACCCGTCGACCCATCTCGGAGACGTTCACCTCCTCGTCGCTATCTGATATTCTGCCGGCGACCCACGCTGGTACTGTAAAGTACCCTGCCGCCCCTGGTGTACTGAATCTGCGGAGTAGGACGTCCTTCACCACGAGGGGCTGCTGGACACAGGCTAGTCAGGACGCTGCGGCGGCTGGTTGCCGAATCTTCTGCGTGTGTGCGTGCGTGCAATGCGCTTCAGGATTCAATATACTTCAATAGACCGTGGGTGGGATGGTAGCATGGCAGACCGCACAACGGTTTACAGTACCAGCGGCCCAGGTTCAATTCCCACTGCTGTCTGTAAGGAGTTTGCATGTTCCCCTCATGGGTTTCCTCCAGGTGCTCTGGTTTCCTCCCACAGATATGCTGGTTGGTAGGTTAATTGGTCTTTGTAAATTGTCTCGAAGATATACCGGTTGGTAGGTTAATTGGTGTTTGTAAATTGTCCCAAAGATATACCGGTTGGTAGGTTAATTGGGCTTTGTAAATTGTCCCGAAGATATACCGGTTGGTAGGTTAATTGGGCTTTGTAAATTGTCTCGAAGATATACCGGTTGGTAGGTTAATTGGGCTTTGTAAATTGTCCCGAAGATATACCGGTTGGTAGGTTAATTGGGCTTTGTAAATTGTCTCGAAGATATACCGGTTGGTAGGTTAATTGGGCTTTGTAAATTGTCCCGAAGATATACCGGTTGGTAGGTTAATTGGGCTTTGTAAATTGTCCTGAAGATATACCGGTTGGTAGGTTAATTGGGCTTTGTAAATTGTCCCGAAGATATACCGGTTGGTAGGTTAATTGGGCTTTGTAAATTGTCTCGAAGATATACCGGTTGGTAGGTTAATTGGTGTTTGTAAATTGTCCCAAAGATATACTGGTTGGTAGGTTAATTGGTGTTTGTAAATTGTCCCGAAGATATACCGGTTGGTAGGTTAATTGGGCTTTGTAAATTGTCCCAAAGATATACCGGTTGGTAGGTTAATTGGGCTTTGTAAATTGTCCCGAAGATATACTGGTTGGTAGGTTAATTGGGCTTTGTAAGTTGTCCCGAAGATATGCCAGTTGGTAAGTTAATTGGGCTTTGTAAATTGTCCCAAAGATATACTGGTTGGTAGGTTAATTGGTGTTTGTAAATTGTCCCGAAGATATACCGGTTGGTAGGTTAATTGGGCTTTGTAAATTGTCCCGAAGATATACCGGTTGGTAGGTTAATTGGGCTTTGTAAGTTGTCCCGAAGATATACCGGTTGGTAGGTTAATTGGGCTTTGTAAGTTGTCCCGAAGATATACCAGTTGGTAAGTTAATTGGGCTTTGTAAATTGTCCCGAAGATATACCGGTTGGTAGGTTAATGGTCTTTGTAAATTGTCCCGAAGATATACTGTTTGGTAGGCTGATTGGTCATTGTAAATTGTCCCGAAGATATACCGGTTGCTAGGTTAATTGGTCCTTGTAAATTGTCCCGAAGATATACCGGTTGGTAGGTTAATTGGGCTTTGTAAATTGTCCCAAAGATATACTGGTTGCTAGGTTAATTGGGCTTTGTAAATTGTCCCGAAGATATACCGGTTGGTAGGTTAATTGGGCTTTGTAAATTGTCCCAAAGATATACTGGTTGCTAGGTTAATTGGGCTTTGTAAATTGTCCCGAAGATATACTGGTTGCTAGGTTAATTGGGCTTTGTAAATTGTCCCGAAGATATACCGGTTGGTAGGTTAATTGGGCTTTGTAAGTTGTCCCGAAGATATACCGGTTGCTAGGTTAATTGGTCCTTGTAAATTGTCCCAAAGATATACCGGTTGCTAGGTTAATTGGTCATTGTAAATTGTCCCGAAGATATACCGTTTGGTAGGTTAATTGGTGTTTGTAAGTTGTCCCTCGGGAGGTCCTGCTCTGTGCTGTACCTCAATAACTAACTAAATATTTTGTAGCTTTGTAAGACTCTAGTCTGGAGTATTGCATACAGTTCTGCCCCCTCCCTCACTCTTGGAAGGATGATGAGGCTTTGGAGAAGTTGCACAAGAGGGTTACTGGGATGCTGCCTAGATTGAAGGGCAATAGGTTCGATAAATGAGCTGCTTTCTCTGGAACAGTGGAGGCTGACTGAGGGGTGTCATTGATGTACCGTGTCCATGCCAAAACCATTTAAACAGCCTGCTCCCATCGACCTGCACCAGGACCATCGTCCTCCATACCCCTCCCATCCACATACCGATATAAACTACTCTCCAATGTTGAAATCGAGCTCGCGTGCACCACTGGTGCTGGCAGCTCGTTCCACACTAGCACGACCCTCTGAGTGATGAAGTTTCCCCCCATGTTCCCCTCAAACTTCTCACCTTTTACCCTTAACCCATAACCTCTGGTTTGTCGTCCCTCCCAACCTCAGAGGGAAAAAGCCTGCTTGCATTTACCCTATCGACACCCCTCATAATTTTGTATACCCTCTCATCAAATCTCCTGTCATGTCAGTACCTCCAGTTGAACTCTGTCCTTTTGTGTGTTTTCCCGCTAGCCGTCAGTCTGTGGTTTTGTATTGCCATGTGCTCCTGTCCCCACTCCTGCTCTGCTCCGGCCCCTGTATCACTGAGTACTCCGTCTCTCATCTGTTTCTCAATATTACCTGTGTTGCTGCCACCCGTGTCTCATTGTGCTCCACCTATCATCTGCTTCTCTGTTTATTGCTCGGTGTATTTCAGTCCCGTGTTTTCACCTTTTTGTGCCAGTGAATTTTCCTGAGCCTTTCCAGCATTTGTATCTGTAATCTGTCCGTCTGAATATCGACTCTGCCCGTTTCCCGATTCTGGTTTTTGGATTTCTCTGGATGTTTTGATCTCTGCCTGAACTTTGACGCCGACTTTGTTTTGCACCTTGGGATTTGTTACTCAGTTAATATCACTGAGTGCCCAGTACTGGGTCTGCGATCGGAACCCTGCTCCAACGCCCTGACAGCTCAATCTTTGATGTTTTAAAGAACGCAGTCCTAACCTGTTCAATATTTCCTTCTAACTCTTTTCCTCCTGGCCTGGCAACGGGAGAACTGGTTTTTATAAGATTTATAATTCATACTGATTTTTATAAGATTATGAGAATCGTGGATGGAGCGGACAGACAATATCTTTTCCTCAGGGTTGAAATGTCTAATACCAGGGCCTCATAGGGTTTTCATGGCAAGATACAGGAGTAGATCACCAGGCCTTCCTTCCATGGAGATACTGCTGCCCAGGTTGGGACCCTGGCAGGGTTTGAACTCGCGACCGTCTGCCTTGAAGACCAGTGCTGATGCCACTACACCACCAGCCGGCCCAAAGGGGATGTGGGGGGGTCTACACAGAGAGTGGTGGCCGCCTGGGCTGCCGGTGGAGGCGGATACACTAGGAACTTCTGAGAGCCGCTCAGATGGGTGTGAGGAAAGTGGAAGGATGTGGACATGGTGTAAGCAGAGGGGATTAGCTCGGTTGTCCGCCTGGTGACTAACTCAATTGGCTTGGAACTCCATTGTGGGCCGAAGGGCCTGTTCTACGTTCTGCAATGTCTTCCCGGAAAGAGGACGTTTCCAACAGCGCAGTGTTCCTGTGGCTGTGGGAGTTTCAGCCTGGATTGGGCGCTCAAGGGACGAGAGATACCTACCTGTCAAACTAGGGGCGATACTGCAGTTGGCACTTCCTTCCTTCGCGCAAACCCAGGAGGTGCTGGAATTCTCAGAAGCACACGCAAAATGCAGGAGTAACGCTTCTTTCTACACAAAGTGGTGGGCGCATGGAACCTGCAGCTGGGGGTGGCGGTAGAGGCAAATATGTTATGGTCACTTAAGAAACTCTCAGACAGGCAAGTGGATGATAGAAAACAGAAACCTAGAAAACCTACAGCACAGTACAGGCCCTGCGGCCCACAAAGCTGTGACGAACGTGTCCTTACCTTAGAACTATCTAGGCTTACCCATAGCCCTCTAGTTTTCTAAGCTCTATGTACTCATCCAGGAGTCTCTTCAAAGACCCTATCATATCCGCCTCCACCACCGTCGCCGGCAGCCCTTTCCACGCACTCACCACTCTCTGAGTAAAAAAACTTACCCCTGACATCTCCTCTGTACCTGCTTCCAAGCACTTAAACCTGTGTCCTCTTGTGCTAGCCATTTCAGCCCTGGGGAAAAGCCTCTGACTATCCACATGATCAATGCCTCTCATCATCTTATACACCTCTATTAGGTCACCTCTCATCCTCCGTCGCTCCGAGGAGAAAAGGCCGAGTTCACTCAACCTATTCTCAGAAGGCATGCTCCCCAATCCAGGCAACATCCTTGTAAATCTCCTCTGCACCCTTTCTATGGTTTCCACATCCTTCCTGTAGTGAGGTGACCAGAACTGAGCACAGTACTCCAAGTGGGGTCTGACCAGGGTCCTATATAGCTGCAACATTACCTCTCGGCTCCTAAACTCAATCCCACGATTGATGAAGGCCAATGCACCGTATGCCTTCTTAACCACAGAGTCAACCTGTGTCGCAGCTTTGAGTGTCCTATGGACTCGGACCCCAAGATCCCTCTGATCCTCCACACTGACAAGAGTCCTACCGTTAATGCTGTATTCTGCCATCATATTTGACCTGAAGACGGGGGATTATGTGAGAAGAAAGGGTTAGGTTGATCTCGGAGTAGGTTGTAAGGTCACAGAGGGCTGAAGGGTCTGACGTAATGGTATATCTTCTAACTCAGCAAGTCGGACAGCATCTATGGACGGGAATAGAGGACTGACGGTGTTATATTTGAATGCCCACAGTAGCTGATCTGGTAGTGCGGTTAAAGATCGGCCGGTACGATGTTCTGTCCGTGACTGAGTCGCGGCTGGAAGAGGATCATAGCTGGGAGACTGACATCCAAGATCGTGCCTTGTATTGAAAGGGCAGGCGGGCAGGCAGAGTTGGGGAGGGGAGGGGGGTGACTCTGCCGGTTAAAAAAAAAATTAAATCAGATCCTTAGGAAGAGGCGACACAGGGCCGGAAGATGTAGAATCCTTGTGGGTAGGGTTAAGAAACTGCAAGGGTGAAAAGACCCTGATGGGAGTCATGTACAGGCCTCCGAACAGCAGCCAGGATGTGGGATGCAAATTCCAGCGGGAGGCAGAAAAGGAATGTCAAAAGGGCAATGTTGCCCTGGGTGGGGCTTTCGCTATTCAGGGAGATTGGGGGTCTGTGGGAGGAGCCACAGGAGCAGTCAGCAGGGGGTCTGTGGGAGGAGTCAGCAGGGGGTCTGTGGGAGGAGCCACAGGAGCAGTCAGCAGGGGGTCTGTGGGAGGAGTCACAGGACCAGTCAGCAGGGGGTCAGTGGGAGGAGACACAGGAGCAGTCAGCAGGGGTCTGTGGGAGGAGTCAGCAGGGGTCTGTGGGAGGAGCCACAGGAGCAGTCAGCAGGGGTCTGTGGGAGGAGTCAGCAGGGGGTCTGTGGGAGGAGTCAGCAGGGGTCTGTGGGAGGAGCCACAGGAGCAGTCAGCAGGGGGTCTGTGGGAGGAGTCACAGGAGCAGTCAGCAGGGGGTCTGTGGGAGGAGCCACAGGAACAGTCAGCAGGGGGTCTGTGGGAGGAGCCACAGGAGCAGTCAGCAGGGGGTCTGTGGGAGGAGCCACAGGAACAGTCAGCAGGGGGTCTGTGGGAGGAGCCACAGGAGCAGTCAGCAGGGGGTCTGTGGGAGGAGTCAGCAGGGGGTCTGTGGGAGGAGCCACAGGATCAGTCAGCAGGGGTCTGTGGGAGGAGCCACAGGAGCAGTCAGCAGGGGGTCTGTGGGAGGAGTCAGCAGGGGGTCTGTGGGAGGAGCCACAGGAGCAGTCAGCAGGGGGTCTGTGGGAGGAGTCAGCAGGGGGTCTGTGGGAGGAGCCACAGGATCAGTCAGCAGGGGGTCAGTGGGAGGGGCCACAGGATCAGTCAGCAGGGGTCTGTGGGAGGAGCCACAGGAGCAGTCAGCAGGGGGTCTGTGGGAGGAGCCACAGGAGCAGTCAGCAGGGGTCTGTGGGAGGAGCCACAGGAGCAGTCAGACAGGTATATCTAGTTCACCACAGGTGGCTGAAGAGATCATGGAGGCATTAGTAATGATCTTCCAAGAATCACTAGATTCTGGAAATGGTTCCAGAAGACAGGAAAATTGCAAATGTCACCCCGCTCTTCCAGAAGGGAGAGGGGCAGAAGAAAGGGAATCATAGATCAGTTAGTCTGATGTCAGCGGTTGGGAAGAGGTTGGAGTTTGATTATTAAGGGTGTGGTCTCAGGGTACTTGGAGGCACGTGATAAAATAGGCCGTAGTCAGCATGGTTTCCTGAAGGGGAAATCTTGCCTGACGTATCATTTGGAATTTTTTGAAGAAATAGCGAGCAGGATAGACAAAGGAGGATCAGTTGAAGTTGTACATTTGGATTTTCAGAAGGCCTTTGACAAAGGTGCCTCACACGAGGCTGCTTAACAAGTTACGAGCCCGCGGTATTACGGGAAAGATTCTAGCGTGGATGAAGCAGTGGCTGATTGGCAGGAGTGTTGGCGCATGGCCAAGCGGTTAAGGCGTCGGTCGAGTGATCTGAAGGTCGCTAGTTCGAGCCTCAGCTGAGGCAGCGCGTTGTGTCCTTGAGCAAGGCACTTAACCACACATTGCTCTGTGACGGCACCGGTGCCAAGCTGCATGGGTCCTAGTGCCCTTCCCTTGGACAACATCGGTGGCGTAGAGAGGGGAAGGCCTGCAGCTTGGGCAACTGCCGGTCTCCCATACAACCCTGCCCAGGCCTGCGCCGCTGGAAACCTTCCAAGGCGCAAATCCATGGTGTCACAAGACTAATGAATGCCTATTAGTTATGATTGGCAGGAGGCAGTAGTATATACTTCCTATAGTGGGGGAGTTTAGGACCAGAGGACACAGATAGAGTGGATGTGGAGAGGATGTTTCCTATAGTGGGGGAGTCTAGGACCAAGAGGACACAGATAGAGTGGATGTGTAGAGCATGTTTCCTATAATGGGGGGAGTCTAGGACCAGAGGACATGGATAGAGTGGATGTGGAGAGGATGTTTCCTATAGTGGGGGGGTCTAGGACTAGAGGACACAGATAGGGTGGATGTGAAGAGGATGTTTCCTATAGTGGGGGAGTCTAGGACCAGAGGTCACAGATAGAGTGGATGTGGAGAGGATGATTCCTACAGTGGGGGAGTCTAGGACCAGAGGACACAGATAGAGTGGATGTGGAGAGGATGTTTCCTATAGTGGGGGAGTCTAGGACTAGAGGACACAGATAGAGTGGATGTGGAGAGGATGTTACCTATAGTGGGGGAGTCTAGGACCAGAGGACACAGATAGAGTGGATGTGGAGAGGATGTTTCCAATAGTGGGGGAGTCTAGGACCAGAGGACACAGAAAGAGTGGATGTGGAGAGGATGTTTCCTATGGTGGGGGAGTCTAGGACCAGAGGGCACAGATAGAGTGGATGTGGAGAGGATGTTTCCTATACTGGGGGAGTCTAGGACCAGAGGACACAGATAGAGTGGATGTGGAGAAGATGTTTCCTACGGTAGGGGAGTCTAGGACCAGATGACACAGATAGAGTGGATGTGGAGAGGATGTTTCCTATAGTGGGGGAGTCTAGGACCAGAGAACACAGATAGAGTGGATGTGGAGAGGATGTTTCCTATAGTGGGGGAGTCTAGGACCAGAGGACACAGATAGAGTGGATGTGGAGAGGATGTTTCCAATAGTGGGGGAGTCTAGGACCAGAGGACACAGATAGAGTGGATGTGGAGAGGATGTTACCTATAGTGGGGGAGTCTAGGACCAGAGGACACAGATAGAGTGGATGTGGAGAGGATGTTTCCAATAGTGGGGGAGTCTAGGACCAGAGGACACAGATAGAGTGGATGTGGAGAGGATGTTACCTATAGTGGGGGAGTCTAGGACCAGAGGACACAGATAGAGTGGATGTGGAGAGGATGTTTCCAATAGTGGGGGAGTCTAGGACCAGAGGACAAAGATAGAGTGGATGTGGAGAGGATGTTTCCAATAGTGGGGGAGTCTAGGACCAGAGGACACAGATAGAGTGGATGTGGAGAGGATGTTTCCAATAGTGGGGGAGTCTAGGACCAGAGGACACAGATAGAGTGGATGTGGAGAGGATGTTACCTATAGTGGGGGAGTCTAGGACCAGAGGACACAGATAGAGTGGATGTGGAGAGGATGTTTCCAATAGTGGGGGAGTCTAGGACCAGAGGACACAGATAGAGTGGATGTGGAGAGGATGTTACCTATAGTGGGGGAGTCTAGGACCAGAGGACACAGATAGAGTGGATGTGGAGAGGATGTTTCCAATAGTGGGGGAGTCGAGGACCAGAGGACACAGATAGAGTGGATGTGGAGAGGATGTTTCCAATAGTGGGGGAGTCTAGGACCAGAGGACACAGATAGAGTGGATGTGGAGAGGATGTTACCTATAGTGGGGGAGTCTAGGACCAGAGGACACAGATAGAGTGGATGTGGAGAGGATGTTTCCAATAGTGGGGGAGTCTAGGACCAGAGGACACAGATAGAGTGGATGTGGAGAGGATGTTACCCATAGTGGGGGAGTCTAGGACCAGAGGACACAGATAGAGTGGATGTGGAGAGGATGTTTCCAATAGTGGGGGAGTCTAGGACCAGAGGACACAGATAGAGTGGATGTGGAGAGGATGTTACCTATTGTGGGGGAGTCTAGGACCAGAGGACACAGATAGAGTGGATGTGGAGAGGATGTTTCCAATAGTGGGGGAGTCTAGGACCAGAGGACACAGATAGAGTGGATGTGGAGAGGATGTTTCCAATAGTGGGGGAGTCTAGGACCAGAGGACACAGATAGAGTGGATGTGGAGAGGATGTTTCCAATAGTGGGGGAGTCTAGGACCAGAGGACACAGATAGAGTGGATGTGGAGAGGATGTTACCTATAGTGGGGGAGTCTAGGACCAGAGGACACAGATAGAGTGGATGTGGAGAGGATGTTTCCAATAGTGGGGGAGTCTAGGACCAGAGGACACAGATAGAGTGGATGTGGAGAGGATGTTTCCAATAGTGGGGGAGTCTAGGACCAGAGGACACAGATAGAGTGGATGTGGAGAGGATGTTTCCTATACTGGGGGAGTCTAGGACCAGAGGACACAGATAGAGTGGATGTGGAGAAGAGGTTTCCTACGGTAGGGGAGTCTAGGACCAGATGACACAGATAGAGTGGATGTGGAGAGGATGTTTCCTACGGTGGGGGAGTCTAGGACCAGAGGACACAGATAGAGTGGATGTGGAGAGGATGTTTCCTATAGTGGGGGAGTCTAGGACCAGAGAACACAGATAGAGTGGATGTGGAGAGGATGTTTCCTATAGTGGGGGAGTCTAGGACCAGAGGACACAGATAGAGTGGATGTGGAGAGGATGTTTCCAATAGTGGGGGAGTCTAGGACCAGAGGACACAGATAGAGTGGATGTGGAGAGGATGTTACCTATAGTGGGGGAGTCTAGGACCAGAGGACACAGATAGAGTGGATGTGGAGAGGATGTTTCCAATAGTGGGGGAGTCTAGGACCAGAGGACACAGATAGAGTGGATGTGGAGAGGATGTTTCCAATAGTGGGGGAGTCTAGGACCAGAGGACACAGATAGAGTGGATGTGGAGAGGATGTTTCCAATAGTGGGGGAGTCTAGGACCAGAGGACACAGATAGAGTGGATGTGGAGAGGATGTTACCTATAGTGGGGGAGTCTAGGACCAGAGGACACAGATAGAGTGGATGTGGAGAGGATGTTTCCAATAGTGGGGGATTCTAGGACCAGAGGACACAGATAGAGTGGATGTGGAGAGGATGTTACCTATAGTGGGGGAGTCTAGGACCAGAGGACACAGATAGAGTGGATGTGGAGAGGATGTTTCCAATAGTGGGGGAGTCTAGGACCAGAGGACACAGATAGAGTGGATGTGGAGAGGATGTTACCTATAGTGGGGGAGTCTAGGACCAGAGGACACAGATAGAGTGGATGTGGAGAGGATGTTTCCAATAGTGGGGGAGTCTAGGACCAGAGGACACAGATAGAGTGGATGTGGAGAGGATGTTACCTATTGTGGGGGAGTCTAGGACCAGAGGACACAGATAGAGTGGATGTGGAGAGGATGTTTCCAATAGTGGGGGAGTCTAGGACCAGAGGACACAGATAGAGAGGATGTGGAGAGGATGTTTCCAATAGTGGGGGAGTCTAGGACCAGAGGACACAGATAGAGTGGATGTGGAGAGGATGTTTCCAATAGTGGGGGAGTCTAGGACCAGAGGACACAGATAGAGTGGATGTGGAGAGGATGTTACCTATAGTGGGGGAGTCTAGGACCAGAGGACACAGATAGAGTGGATGTGGAGAGGATGTTTCCAATAGTGGGGGAGTCTAGGACCAGAGGACACAGATAGAGTGGATGTGGAGAGGATGTTTCCAATAGTGGGGGAGTCTAGGACCAGAGGACACAGATAGAGTGGATGTGGAGAGGATGTTTCCTATACTGGGGGAGTCTAGGACCAGAGGACACAGATAGAGTGGATGTGGAGAAGAGGTTTCCTACGGTAGGGGAGTCTAGGACCAGATGACACAGATAGAGTGGATGTGGAGAGGATGTTTCCTACGGTGGGGGAGTCTAGGACCAGAGGACACAGATAGAGTGGATGTGGAGAGGATGTTTCCTATAGTGGGGGAGTCTAGGACCAGAGAACACAGATAGAGTGGATGTGGAGAGGATGTTTCCTATAGTGGGGGAGTCTAGGACCAGAGGACACAGATAGAGTGGATGTGGAGAGGATGTTTCCAATAGTGGGGGAGTCTAGGACCAGAGGACACAGATAGAGTGGATGTGGAGAGGATGTTACCTATAGTGGGGGAGTCTAGGACCAGAGGACACAGATAGAGTGGATGTGGAGAGGATGTTTCCAATAGTGGGGGAGTCTAGGACCAGAGGACACAGATAGAGTGGATGTGGAGAGGATGTTACCTATAGTGGGGGAGTCTAGGACCAGAGGACACAGATAGAGTGGATGTGGAGAGGATGTTTCCAATAGTGGGGGAGTCTAGGACCAGAGGACACAGATAGAGTGGATGTGGAGAGGATGTTACCTATAGTGGGGGAGTCTAGGACCAGAGGACACAGATAGAGTGGATGTGGAGAGGATGTTTCCAATAGTGGGGGATTCTAGGACCAGAGGACACAGATAGAGTGGATGTGGAGAGGATGTTACCTATAGTGGGGGAGTCTAGGACCAGAGGACACAGATAGAGTGGATGTGGAGAGGATGTTTCCAATAGTGGGGGAGTCTAGGACCAGAGGACACAGATAGAGTGGATGTGGAGAGGATGTTACCTATAGTGGGGGAGTCTAGGACCAGAGGACACAGATAGAGTGGATGTGGAGAGGATGTTTCCAATAGTGGGGGAGTCTAGGACCAGAGGACACAGATAGAGTGGATGTGGAGAGGATGTTTCCAATAGTGGGGGAGTCTAGGACCAGAGGACACAGATAGAGTGGATGTGGAGAGGATGTTACCTATAGTGGGGGAGTCTAGGACCAGAGGACACAGATAGAGTGGATGTGGAGAGGATGTTTCCAATAGTGGGGGAGTCTAGGACCAGAAGACACAGATAGAGTGGATGTGGAGAGGATGTTTCCAATAGTGGGGGAGTCTAGGACCAGAGGACACAGATAGAGTGGATGTGGAGAGGATGTTACCTATAGTGGGGGAGTCTAGGACCAGAGGACACAGATACAGTGGATGTGGAGAGGATGTTTCCAATAGTGGGGGAGTCTAGGACCAGAGGACACAGATAGAGTGGATGTGGAGAGGATGTTTCCAATAGTGGGGGAGTCTAGGACCAGAGGACACAGATAGAGTGGATGTGGAGAGGATGTTTCCAATAGTGGGGGAGTCTAGGACCAGAGGACACAGATAGAGTGGATGTGGAGAGGATGTTACCTATAGTGGGGGAGTCTAGGACCAGAGGACACAGATAGAGTGGATGTGGAGAGGATGTTTCCAATAGTGGGGGAGTCTAGGACCAGAGGACACAGATAGAATGGATGTGGAGAGGATGTTTCCAATAGTGGGGGAGTCTAGGACCAGAGGACACAGATAGAGTGGATGTGGAGAGGATGTTACCTATAGTGGGGGAGTCTAGGACCAGAGGACACAGATAGAGTGGATGTGGAGAGGATGTTTCCAATAGTGGGGGAGTCTAGGACCAGAGGACACAGATAGAGTGGATGTGGAGAGGATGTTACCTATAGTGGGGGAGTCTAGGACCAGAGGACACAGATAGAGTGGATGTGGAGAGGATGTTTCCAATAGTGGGGGAGTCTAGGACCAGAGGACACAGATAGAGTGGATGTGGAGAGGATGTTACCTATAGTGGGGGAGTCTAGGACCAGAGGACACAGATAGAGTGGATGTGGAGAGGATGTTTCCAATAGTGGGGGAGTCTAGGACCAGAGGACACAGATAGAGTGGATGTGGAGAGGATGTTTCCAATAGTGGGGGAGTCTAGGACCAGAGGACACAGATAGCGTGGATGTGGAGAGGATGTTACCTATAGTGGGGGAGTCTAGGACCAGAGGACACAGATAGAGTGGATGTGGAGAGGATGTTTCCAATAGTGGGGGAGTCTAGGACCAGAGGACACAGATAGAGTGGATGTGGAGAGGATGTTACCTATAGTGGGGGAGTCTAGGACCAGAGGACACAGATAGAGTGGATGTGGAGAGGATGTTTCCAATAGTGGGGGAGTCTAGGACCAGAGGACACAGATAGAGTGGATGTGGAGAGGATGTTACCTATAGTGGGGGAGTCTAGGACCAGAGGACACAGATAGAGTGGATGTGGAGAGGATGTTTCCAATAGTGGGGGAGTCTAGGACCAGAGGACACAGATAGAGTGGATGTGGAGAGGATGTTACCTATAGTGGGGGAGTCTAGGACCAGAGGACACAGATAGAGTGGATGTGGAGAGGATGTTTCCAATAGTGGGGGAGTCTAGGACCAGAGGACACAGATAGAGTGGATGTGGAGAGGATGTTTCCAATAGTGGGGGAGTCTAGGACCAGAGGACACAGATAGAGTGGATGTGGAGAGGATGTTACCTATAGTGGGGGAGTCTAGGACCAGAGGACACAGATAGAGTGGATGTGGAGAGGATGTTACCTATAGTGGGGGAGTCTAGGACCAGAGGACACAGATAGAGTGGATGTGGAGAGGATGTTTCCAATAGTGGGGGAGTCTAGGACCAGAGGACACAGATAGAGTGGATGTGGAGAGGATGTTTCCAATAGTGGGGGAGTCTAGGACCAGAGGACACAGATAGAGTGGATGTGGAGAGGATGTTTCCTATACTGGGGGAGTCTAGGACCAGAGGACACAGATAGAGTGGATGTGGAGAAGAGGTTTCCTACGGTAGGGGAGTCTAGGACCAGATGACACAGATAGAGTGGATGTGGAGAGGATGTTTCCTACGGTGGGGGAGTCTAGGACCAGAGGACACAGATAGAGTGGATGTGGAGAGGATGTTTCCTATAGTGGGGGAGTCTAGGACCAGAGAACACAGATAGAGTGGATGTGGAGAGGATGTTTCCTATAGTGGGGGAGTCTAGGACCAGAGGACACAGATAGAGTGGATGTGGAGAGGATGTTTCCAATAGTGGGGGAGTCTAGGACCAGAGGACACAGATAGAGTGGATGTGGAGAGGATGTTACCTATAGTGGGGGAGTCTAGGACCAGAGGACACAGATAGAGTGGATGTGGAGAGGATGTTTCCAATAGTGGGGGAGTCTAGGACCAGAGGACACAGATAGAGTGGATGTGGAGAGGATGTTTCCAATAGTGGGGGAGTCTAGGACCAGAGGACACAGATAGAGTGGATGTGGAGAGGATGTTTCCAATAGTGGGGGAGTCTAGGACCAGAGGACACAGATAGAGTGGATGTGGAGAGGATGTTACCTATAGTGGGGGAGTCTAGGACCAGAGGACACAGATAGAGTGGATGTGGAGAGGATGTTTCCAATAGTGGGGGATTCTAGGACCAGAGGACACAGATAGAGTGGATGTGGAGAGGATGTTACCTATAGTGGGGGAGTCTAGGACCAGAGGACACAGATAGAGTGGATGTGGAGAGGATGTTTCCAATAGTGGGGGAGTCTAGGACCAGAGGACACAGATAGAGTGGATGTGGAGAGGATGTTACCTATAGTGGGGGAGTCTAGGACCAGAGGACACAGATAGAGTGGATGTGGAGAGGATGTTTCCAATAGTGGGGGAGTCTAGGACCAGAGGACACAGATAGAGTGGATGTGGAGAGGATGTTACCTATTGTGGGGGAGTCTAGGACCAGAGGACACAGATAGAGTGGATGTGGAGAGGATGTTTCCAATAGTGGGGGAGTCTAGGACCAGAGGACACAGATAGAGAGGATGTGGAGAGGATGTTTCCAATAGTGGGGGAGTCTAGGACCAGAGGACACAGATAGAGTGGATGTGGAGAGGATGTTTCCAATAGTGGGGGAGTCTAGGACCAGAGGACACAGATAGAGTGGATGTGGAGAGGATGTTACCTATAGTGGGGGAGTCTAGGACCAGAGGACACAGATAGAGTGGATGTGGAGAGGATGTTTCCAATAGTGGGGGAGTCTAGGACCAGAGGACACAGATAGAGTGGATGTGGAGAGGATGTTTCCAATAGTGGGGGAGTCTAGGACCAGAGGACACAGATAGAGTGGATGTGGAGAGGATGTTTCCTATACTGGGGGAGTCTAGGACCAGAGGACACAGATAGAGTGGATGTGGAGAAGAGGTTTCCTACGGTAGGGGAGTCTAGGACCAGATGACACAGATAGAGTGGATGTGGAGAGGATGTTTCCTACGGTGGGGGAGTCTAGGACCAGAGGACACAGATAGAGTGGATGTGGAGAGGATGTTTCCTATAGTGGGGGAGTCTAGGACCAGAGAACACAGATAGAGTGGATGTGGAGAGGATGTTTCCTATAGTGGGGGAGTCTAGGACCAGAGGACACAGATAGAGTGGATGTGGAGAGGATGTTTCCAATAGTGGGGGAGTCTAGGACCAGAGGACACAGATAGAGTGGATGTGGAGAGGATGTTACCTATAGTGGGGGAGTCTAGGACCAGAGGACACAGATAGAGTGGATGTGGAGAGGATGTTTCCAATAGTGGGGGAGTCTAGGACCAGAGGACACAGATAGAGTGGATGTGGAGAGGATGTTACCTATAGTGGGGGAGTCTAGGACCAGAGGACACAGATAGAGTGGATGTGGAGAGGATGTTTCCAATAGTGGGGGAGTCTAGGACCAGAGGACACAGATAGAGTGGATGTGGAGAGGATGTTACCTATAGTGGGGGAGTCTAGGACCAGAGGACACAGATAGAGTGGATGTGGAGAGGATGTTTCCAATAGTGGGGGATTCTAGGACCAGAGGACACAGATAGAGTGGATGTGGAGAGGATGTTACCTATAGTGGGGGAGTCTAGGACCAGAGGACACAGATAGAGTGGATGTGGAGAGGATGTTTCCAATAGTGGGGGAGTCTAGGACCAGAGGACACAGATAGAGTGGATGTGGAGAGGATGTTACCTATAGTGGGGGAGTCTAGGACCAGAGGACACAGATAGAGTGGATGTGGAGAGGATGTTTCCAATAGTGGGGGAGTCTAGGACCAGAGGACACAGATAGAGTGGATGTGGAGAGGATGTTTCCAATAGTGGGGGAGTCTAGGACCAGAGGACACAGATAGAGTGGATGTGGAGAGGATGTTACCTATAGTGGGGGAGTCTAGGACCAGAGGACACAGATAGAGTGGATGTGGAGAGGATGTTTCCAATAGTGGGGGAGTCTAGGACCAGAAGACACAGATAGAGTGGATGTGGAGAGGATGTTTCCAATAGTGGGGGAGTCTAGGACCAGAGGACACAGATAGAGTGGATGTGGAGAGGATGTTACCTATAGTGGGGGAGTCTAGGACCAGAGGACACAGATACAGTGGATGTGGAGAGGATGTTTCCAATAGTGGGGGAGTCTAGGACCAGAGGACACAGATAGAGTGGATGTGGAGAGGATGTTTCCAATAGTGGGGGAGTCTAGGACCAGAGGACACAGATAGAGTGGATGTGGAGAGGATGTTTCCAATAGTGGGGGAGTCTAGGACCAGAGGACACAGATAGAGTGGATGTGGAGAGGATGTTACCTATAGTGGGGGAGTCTAGGACCAGAGGACACAGATAGAGTGGATGTGGAGAGGATGTTTCCAATAGTGGGGGAGTCTAGGACCAGAGGACACAGATAGAATGGATGTGGAGAGGATGTTTCCAATAGTGGGGGAGTCTAGGACCAGAGGACACAGATAGAGTGGATGTGGAGAGGATGTTACCTATAGTGGGGGAGTCTAGGACCAGAGGACACAGATAGAGTGGATGTGGAGAGGATGTTTCCAATAGTGGGGGAGTCTAGGACCAGAGGACACAGATAGAGTGGATGTGGAGAGGATGTTACCTATAGTGGGGGAGTCTAGGACCAGAGGACACAGATAGAGTGGATGTGGAGAGGATGTTTCCAATAGTGGGGGAGTCTAGGACCAGAGGACACAGATAGAGTGGATGTGGAGAGGATGTTACCTATAGTGGGGGAGTCTAGGACCAGAGGACACAGATAGAGTGGATGTGGAGAGGATGTTTCCAATAGTGGGGGAGTCTAGGACCAGAGGACACAGATAGAGTGGATGTGGAGAGGATGTTTCCAATAGTGGGGGAGTCTAGGACCAGAGGACACAGATAGCGTGGATGTGGAGAGGATGTTACCTATAGTGGGGGAGTCTAGGACCAGAGGACACAGATAGAGTGGATGTGGAGAGGATGTTTCCAATAGTGGGGGAGTCTAGGACCAGAGGACACAGATAGAGTGGATGTGGAGAGGATGTTACCTATAGTGGGGGAGTCTAGGACCAGAGGACACAGATAGAGTGGATGTGGAGAGGATGTTTCCAATAGTGGGGGAGTCTAGGACCAGAGGACACAGATAGAGTGGATGTGGAGAGGATGTTACCTATAGTGGGGGAGTCTAGGACCAGAGGACACAGATAGAGTGGATGTGGAGAGGATGTTTCCAATAGTGGGGGAGTCTAGGACCAGAGGACACAGATAGAGTGGATGTGGAGAGGATGTTACCTATAGTGGGGGAGTCTAGGACCAGAGGACACAGATAGAGTGGATGTGGAGAGGATGTTTCCAATAGTGGGGGAGTCTAGGACCAGAGGACACAGATAGAGTGGATGTGGAGAGGATGTTTCCAATAGTGGGGGAGTCTAGGACCAGAGGACACAGATAGAGTGGATGTGGAGAGGATGTTACCTATAGTGGGGGAGTCTAGGACCAGAGGACACAGATAGAGTGGATGTGGAGAGGATGTTTCCAATAGTGGGGGAGTCTAGGACCAGAGGACACAGATAGAGTGGATGTGGAGAGGATGTTACCTATAGTGGGGGAGTCTAGGACCAGAGGACACAGATAGAGTGGATGTGGAGAGGATGTTTCCAATAGTGGGGGAGTCTAGGACCAGAGGACACAGATAGAGTGGATGTGGAGAAGATGTTTCCTACGGTAGGGGAGTCTAGGACCAGATGACACAGATAGAGTGGATGTGGAGAGGATGTTTCCTACGGTGGGGGAGTCTAGGACCAGAGGACACAGATAGAGTGGATGTGGAGAGGATGTTTCCTATAGTGGGGGAGTCTAGGACCAGAGAACACAGATAGAGTGGATGTGGAGAGGATGTTTCCTATAGTGGGGGAGTCTAGGACCAGAGGACACAGATAGAGTGGATGTGGAGAGGATGTTTCCTATAGTGGGGGAGTCTAGGACCAGAGGACACAGATAGAGTGGATGTGGAGAGGATGTTACCTATAGTGGGGGAGTCTAGGACCAGAGGACACAGATAGAGTGGATGTGGAGAGGATGTTTCCTATAGTGGGGGAGTCTAGGACCAGAGGACACAGATAGAGTGGATGTGGAGAGGATGTTTCCAATAGTGGGGGAGTCTAGGACCAGAGGACACAGATAGAGTGGATGTGGAGAGGATGTTTCCTATAGTGGGGGAGTCTAGGACCAGAGGACACAGATAGAGTGGATGTGGAGAGGATGTTTCCAATAGTGGGGGAGTCTAGGACCAGAGGGCACAGATAGAGTGGATGTGGAGTGGATGTTTCCTATAGTGGGGGAGTCTAGGACCAGAGGACACAGATAGAGTGGATGTGGAGAGGATGTTACCTATAGTGGGGGAGTCTAGGACCAGAGGACACAGATAGAGTGGATGTGGAGAGGATGTTTCCTATAGTGGGGGAGTCTAGGACCAGAGGACACAGATAGAGTGGATATGGAGAGGATGTTTCCAATAGTGGGGGAGTCTAGGACCAGAGGACACAGATAGAGTGGATGTGGAGAGGATGTTTCCTATAGTGGGGGAATCTAGGACCAGAGGACACAGATAGAGTGGATGTGGAGAGGATGTTTCCAATAGTGGGGGAGTCTAGGACCAGAGGGCACAGATAGAGTGGATGTGGAGTGGATGTTTCCTATAGTGGGGGAGTCTAGGACCAGAGGACACAGCCTCAGAATAGAGGAACGTCGATGCAGAATGGAGGTGAGGAGGGATTTCTTTTAGCCGGAGAAATCTGTGGAATTCTTTGCTACAGGCAGCTGTGGAGGCCAAGTCTTAATGTATATTTTAGGCAGAGGTAGTTAGATTCTTGATTGGTCCTGGTGTGAGGGGATATGGGGAGATGGCAGGAGATTGGGGCTGAGGGGGATAATGGATCAACCATGATGAAATGGCAGAGCAGACACGACGGGCCGAATGGTCTTTCATGATTGGCTGATTAGGTATTTGCATTAATGAGCAATTTTACCTGACAAAGTGTCCAATTCCTATATTCCTATAGCCCATCTGTACATTCACCGAAAGGCAAGTCAATTTACTGGGATCGGTGTCACATGAAGAAAAGGCACATGAATTTGAAGATGATGCTTCTCTCTGGCATTTATGATCAAATGTGCTTGATATGTGCTTTTTTTCTTATGTGCTTGTGCTTGCCCCCATTTATTTTACATAATTCTTTATCTTCCTTGAACTTTGTTGTTTTTATTACACGTAGCGCCAACGCACCAGGGGAAATTCCAGATAGCTGTAAATGTAGATGGAGAGGAAAGTAAAGAGCACAAAATGCTGGTGGGATCCAAGCTCAGGCAGCATCTACGGCGGGGAATAAACTGTCGACGTTTCGTATTGAGACCCTTTTCATAGGTGTGTGTGTGTGTGTGTGTGTGTGTGTGTGTGTGTGTGTGTGTGTGTGTGTGTATGTGTGTGTGTATGTGTGTGTGTGTGTGAGTGTGTGTGAGTGTGTGTGTGTGTGAGTGTGTGTGAGTGTGTGTGTGTGTGTGAGTGTGTGTGTGAGTGTGTGTGTGTCTGTGTGTGGGTGTGTGAGTGTGTGTGTCTGTGTGTGAATGTGTGTGTGTATGTGTGTGTGTCTGTCTGTGAGTATATGTGTGTGTATGTGTGTGTGAGTGTGTGTGTT
>NC_133141.1:73042539-73050039 GCF_048418815.1 Hemitrygon akajei | reverse complement strand
TGCAAACACGGGGAGGGAGGGAGGGGGTGGTTGGTGCAGCCTCTCCCAGAGAGAGCGATCCGGGCCGCTCTTCCATTAATTGCGCTGTCAATATTAGTTCGCAGCGCTCAAATTGAATAATAATGTCATTCCGCCTCCTGCGACTGATGGCGGGCGATGTGACATTGGCGAGAGAGGGAGAGAGAGAGAGAGAGAGAGAGAGAGAGACGGAGCTGCCGTCGGCCTCCGAAAGCTAGGCGGGCCGCGCTGAGTGCGTGAGGGAGACGATCTTTGACACTGTAATGGACAGTCTCGAAGGAAATCACCTTAATGTAAGAGAGCTCCTTGGCTGATATCACTTGAGATGCCGCAACGACTCGCTGCTGACAAGCCATCTGTGCTTTCTGTGCAAGCGCCTTTATTAGCTAGGTAATGCACTTAGAGATATATTTAAGAGGGAGAGAGACGCATTTACATGACCCCATTTTAGAACTTGCAGATAAGAAGTGAAGTACTCCCCTTAAGTTCAGCGGCCGTACTTAATAAAGTGACGGCTGATGTCATAGAACATTACGGCACAGAGACAGGCCCTTCGGCCCTTCTTGGCTGTGCCGAACCATTCTTCTGCCTCGTCCCACTGACCTGCACCCGGGCCATATCCCTCCATATACCCCTCTCATCCACCTACCCGTCCAAGTTTTTCTTAAATGTTAAAAGTGAGCCCGCATTTACCACTTCATCCGGCAGCTCATTCCACACTCCCACCACTCTCTGTGTGAAGAAACCCCCCCCCCCCAAATGTTCCCTTTAAACTTTTCCCCCTTCACCCTTAACCCATGTCCTCTGGTTTTTTTCTCCCCTAGTCTCAGTGGAAAAAGCCTGCTTGAGTTCACTCTATCTATACCCATCATAATTTTATACACCTCTATCAAATCACCCCTCATTCTCCTACGCTCCAGGGAATAAAGTCCTAACCTATTCAGCCTTTCTCTGTAACTCAGTTTCTCAAGTCCCGGCAACATCCTTGTAAACCTCCTCTGCACTCTTTCAACCTTATTAATATCCTTCCTGTAATTCGGTGACCAAAACTGCACACAATACTCCAAATCCGGCCTCACCAATGCCTTATACAACCTCACCATAACATTCCAACTCTTACACTCAATACTTTGATTTATAAAGGCCAATGTACCAAAAGCTCTCTTTTCGACCCTATTTTGACCCAGTGACGCCACTTTTAGGGAATCTTGTATCTGTATTCGCAGATCCCTCTGTTCTACTGCACTCCTCAGTGCCCTACCATTTACCTTGTGTGTTCTACCATGGTCTTCTCCGACTGTTGCCCCACCCCGCCCCCCAGCACGAGGTGTGACGCGTTGTGCATCCGGAGATGCTCTTTTGCCACACCTGCTGCCGGTGACTTGGGTTGAAGTCGCCATGCGGTCAGCTTTCGAACCAGTCAGGCCACCCTCCATCCGGGCGCTCTCGTTAATTTTCGCCCACAGAACTGCCGCGCGCTGGATGTCTTTTTTTTAAAAAAAAATTTAAGGGGTCTTTTTCTCCCCTCTCTCTTTCTGCGCGTTCCCGGTAAACTTTGGGGACATTTGCGCGCGACCGCGTTTTCTGGGATACTCGGACCACCCCATCTGGCACCGACCGCCGTACCCACGTGCGACGTCGCTCAAAGTCACATTTCTTCCCCCCACCCCACCCCCCACCATTCTGACGTTTGGGCTGGACAGCAACCGAACCTCCCGGCCGCGTCTACGCGCTTTGAATGGCCGCCACGTGATTGGCTGATTAGATATATTTGCATTAATGAGCAGGTGTCCCGAACGCAGTTTTCAGTGAGTGCATGTTCTCAGTATTCAGAGCAGCGCAGGCCCTTCGGCCCATGATGTTGCCGATAGCTCATGATCAATCTAACTCTTCCCTCCTACATAGACCTCCATTTTCCTATCACCCATTTGCCGATCAGTCCAAGCGCTCACCGCTCTGTGCCAAAAACCAACTCACCCCTGACACCCTCCCCTGTACTTCCCATTCGCCCCGGTTTGTGTGCTGTGATTACTTCTGTCAATTCCGCTTCACTTCTTTCTTCCACCGTGAACGCCTGCAAGGAAGTGAATCTCAGGGCTGTACCCGGTGACACACACGCACTTTGATAACAAGCTTACTTTGGACGTTTGAATTCTGAAACAAAGAAGCTGTGGCCCTCTCACGATTACAGCGTTCCAGTGACGAGCCTACTGGGGCCAGAGGAAGTGAGAAGCTGCAAGAGAGATACAAAATCAGCTATGCGGCAATTAATGGAAGGTTTATTGAACAATTATACATATGTCCTCCTCATCATCCGATGCCATGTCATCTGGTGCGGGTGATCATGGTCTTTCAGGATCAGAATCAGGTTTATTATCAGCCGCATGTGACATGAAATTTGTTAACTTAGCAGCAGCCGCTCAATGATTACATAATATAGAAGAGAGGGAAAAAAATAAATAAAATAAAAATAATAATAAATAAATCAATTACACTATACACTCATTGAATAGATTTTAAAACATGCAAATATCAGAAACACTGTATAATAAAAAAAGTGAGGTTGTGTCCAAGGGCTCATTGTCCTTTTAGGAATCGGATGGCAGAGGGGAAGAAGCTGTTCCTGAATCGTTGAGTGTGTGTCTTCAGGCTCCTGTACCTCCTCCCTGATGGCAGAGGGGAAGAAGCTGTTCCTGAATCGTTGAGTGTGTGTCTTCAGGCTCCTGTACCTCCTCCCTGATGGCAGAGGGGAAGAAGCTGTTCCTGAATCGTTGAGTGTGTGTCTTCAGGCTCCTGTACCTCCTCCCTGATGGCAGAGGGGAAGAAGCTGTTCCTGAATCGCTGAGTGTGTGTCTTCAGGCTCCTGTACCTCCTCCCTGATGGCAGAGGGGAAGAAGCTGTTCCTGAATCGCTGAGTGTGTGTCTTCAGGCTCCTGTACCTCCTCCCTGATGACAGAGGGGAAGAAGCTGTTCCTGAATCATTGAGTGTGTGCCTTCAGGCTCCTGTACCTCCTCCCTGATGGTAACAGTGAGAAAAGGGCATGCCCTGGGTGTTGGAGGTCCTTAATAATGGACACTGCCTTTCTGAGACACTGCTCCCTGAAGATGTCCTGGGTACTTTGTAGGCTTGTGCCCAAGATGGATCTGACTAGATTTACAACCTTCTGCAGCTTCTTTCGGTCCTGTGCATTAGCCCCCTCCCCCCATACCAGGCAGTGATGCAGCCTGTCAGAATGCTCTCCATGGTACATCTATAGAAGTTTTTGAGTGTATTTGTTAACATTTCAAATCTCTTCGAACTCCTAACAAAGTATAATAACTGTCTTGCCTTCTTTATAGCTGCATCGATATGTTGAGACCAGGTTAGATCCTCAGAGATCTTGACACCCAGGAACTTGAAACAGCTCACTTTCTCCACTTCTGGTGCCTCTGTAAGGATTGGTATGTGTTCTTACATAGCAAAGAGAACTCAGCAGTGTCTCTACTTTCTGCGAAGGCTGAGGAAAGTCCATCTCCCATCCCCCATCCTCATCACATTCTACAGGGGTTGTATTGAGAGCATCCTGAGCAGCTGCATCACTGCCTGGTTCAGAAATTGCACCGTCTCGGATCGCAAGACCCTGCAGCGGATAGTGAGGTCAGCTGAGAAGAACATCGGGGTCTCTCTTCCCGCCATCATGTACATTTACACTACACGCTGCATCTGCAAAGGAAACAGCATTATGAAGGACCCCATGCACCCCTCATACAATCTCTTCTCCCTCCTGCCATCTGGGAAAAGGCTCTGAAGCATTTGGGCTCTCATGACCAGACTATGTAACAGTTTCTTCCCTCTATCAGACTCCTCAATACCCAGAGCTTGGACTGACACCAACTTACTGCCCTACTGTCCTGTTTATTATTTATTGTAATGCCTGCACTGTTTTTGTGCACTTTATGCAGTCCAGTGTAGGTCTGTAGTCTAGTGTAACTTTCTCTGTGTTTTTTTATTACGTAGTTCAGTCTAGTTTTTGTACTGTGTCATGTAACACCATGGTCCTGAAAAACGTTGTCTCATTTTTACTGTGTACTGTACCAGCAGTGATGGTCGAAATGACAATAAAAGTGACTTGACTTGACCCTTCCTGAAGTCCACAATCAGCTCTTTCGTTGAGTGCCAGGTTGTTGCTGTGACACCATTCCACTAGTTGGCATATCTCACTCCTTTACACCCTTTCGTCACCACCTGAGTTTCTACCAATAATGGTAGTATCATCAGCAAATTTGTAGATGGTATTTGAGCTATGCCTAGCCACACAGTCGTGTGTATACAGAGAGTACAGCAGTGGGCTAAGCACACACCCCTGAGGTGCACCAGTGTTGATCGTCAGCGAGGAGGAGATGTTATCACCAATCTGCACAGACTGTGGTCTTCCGGTTAGGAAGTCGAGGATCCATTTGCAGAGGGAGGTACAGAGGCCCAGGTTCTGTAACTTCTCAATCAGGATTGTGGGAATGATGGTATTAAATGCTGAGCTATAGTCGATGAACAGCATCCTGACATGGGTGTTTGTGTTGTCCAGGTGGTCTAAAGCCGTGTGGAGAGCCATTGAGATTGTGTCTGCCATTGACCTATTCTGGTGATAGGCAAATTGCAATGGGTCCAGGTCCTTGCTGAGGCAGGAGTTCAGTCTAGTGATGACCAACCTCTCAAAGCATTTCATCACTGTCGATGTGAGTGCTACCGGGCGATAGTCATTAAGGCAGCACACATTATTCTTCATAGCCACTGGTATAATTGTTACCTTTTTGAAGCAAGTGGGAACTTCCACCCGTAGCAGTGAGAGGTTGAAAATGGCCCTGAATACTCCCGCCAGTTGGTTGGCACAGGTTTTCAGAGCCTTACCAGGTACTCCATCAGGACCTTCTGCCTTGTGAGGGTTCACTCTCTTTAAAGACAGCCTAACATCGGCCTCTGAGACAGAGATCACAGGGTCATCAGGTGCAGCAGGGATCTTCACAGCTGTAGTTGTGTTTTCCCTTTCAAAGCGGGCAAAGAAGGCGTTGAGTTCATCTGGTAGTGAAGCATCGCTGCCATTCACACTATGGGGTTTCACTTTGTAGGAAGTGATGTCTTGCAAACCCTGCCAGAGTTGCCGTGCCTCCAATGTCACCTCCAACCTCATTCGAGATTGTCTCTTTTGCCCTTGAAGTAGCCCTCCACAAATCTTACCTGGTTTGTTACAGGCCTGGGTCGCCAGACTTGAATGCCACAGATCTAGCCTTCAGCAGACGATGCACCTCCTGGCTCATCCAGGGCTTTTGGTTTGGGAAAGTGCAGTAAGTCTTTGTAGGCACACACTCATCCACACGGGTTTCAATGAAGTTGGTAACAGCTGCAGCATACTCAACCAGATTCAAAGAATACAGTCCAGTCCACCGATTCAAAGTAGCCTTGAAGGCACTCCTGTGCTTCCCTTGTCCAAACCTTCTTGGTCCTCACTGCTGGTTCTGCAGTCTTCAGCCTCTGCCTGTACTCAGGGAGTAGAAGTACAGCCAGGTGATCAGACTTCCCGACGTGAGGGCGTGGAATAGCACGGGAGGCATTATTGATGGTGGGGTAGCAATGGTCCAGTGTGCTGTTCCCTCTGCTATTGTAAGTGATCTGTTGGTGGTAATTGCTCAGTGATTTTTTTTTTCAGATTGGCCTGGTTAAAATCTCCCAAAGCAATGGTGAAGGCGTTAGGGTGCGTTGTTTCGTGCATGCTGATCCCATTGCTCAGATCATCTCAAGCCTGCTTGACATTGGCCTGAGGTGGAGTGTAAACTGCTACCAGAATGACCCCAGAGAACTCCCGCGGTAGGTAAAAAGGACGGCACTTTACTGCTAGATATTCCAGGTCTGGTGAGCAGAATTAGGACAGCACTGAAATACTCCACCTCTGCTTTTGAGAGACTCTATAGATCTATCCTAACCAGGATTCCGTGAAACAAAGGACACAAGCAGTCCTAATGTCCCCCTGATTCAGCACCCTAGCTCTGAGACCATGACCGTGATTGATCCTGGCAAATCTTTTCTACAGAAGTGGCCCGCCATTACATTCTTCTGGGCCGCGTCCTTACGAGACGGGTGAAACCCCCAGCCATGATCAATACCCTTTAAGGATTGTCTGCCTGCCGCGCCAGTGGTTGCATAAGCAGGATTTGTCGTACAACCGTCCACCACCTGCTCCCACGGCTTCACGTGACCCTGATTTTGAGGGGGTGGGTGTCCAAGGGTGACCTATAGGCCAGAGGAGGGAAGGAGCACCTTACACCTCCTTTGGTAGAGAGGCGCCTCCAACCCTGCCACCCGAGGTTAACAGTTACCAGATCAGAACAGATGAGAAAACCATGATGGAAATGGAAGCCAGAACCGGCTTAAAGGACTGGTAGATCCCTGTCCTCTTCTGGTTTCCATCAAGACAACACAGAGCCGTTAAAAACTCCAAAAGCTTGAAGAGCGTGCACCAACGTGTGTGCTAGCAAGCCCCAGACCAGATCTGTACCACTGACTTACTGCCTGTGACACCACTGGTGTTCAGGGGCAGCAATGAAGGTCCTCCATCTCTCTCTCCGTCCTTGGGCAAATTTGGCCTTGGTCTTCAGGGCTTCCTCTCGGTTTCCACCACCGTCAGCCACGCAAGTCCCCGGCTGGAGACTCAGGGACACTGTCACACTCAGGTGTAGAAGGCTTCTTTGCTGACGTCAGCGAAACAGTTTTGCTTGACCCCTCAGGGTTGAAAGCCCTGAGCTGAACCGTTGAACCTGGATGACTGGTGGATCGCCTGTACCCTTCGACCTCTGTTTGGCATGGGTGACCCCACCAAGAGCCAAGGCACTAAACCCCGACGCCAGCCAGCACAGCTCCCTGGGTCATTGAGACAGACAAGCCTCCAAAGCCTGCAACAAGGTTGTGGGCCTCTTGGAGGAGATTTGGTCTACACCAACTCACTCAGGTCAAGATTAAATTGGTCACGGTGGGAAGAATGAGGCAAAGAAGATATGGCTGCACTCTGAAGCTCACCGTAGTCCAACAGACATACAGACAGTGGCCATTTCACTGGATATTAGAGGAAACCTTTTTCTGTGGAACCCAGCAATGGGCTGCTCCAGTGGTTTCTGGAGATTGATGGATAAGGGTGTATGACTGTTATTTTTCTTGTAGTGTACCCTCCCTATTCTTGCTTGTACTTTTATATAAACACCTACAATGTATATATGTTGGGTGACAGGGTCTCCACCAAAGGAGGTGTAAGGTTAGCCGCTGGCCTGCAGGTCACCCTTGGGCGAGGTGTAGCACCTGCTTAGCCCCCCAAGCAAGGTCACATGAAACCATGGGAGCAGGTGGTGGACGGTCGTACGAGCAGCCGGTGCAGATCACAAGTCCTGGTGATGCGACCACTGACGCCAGGCAGACGATCTCCGAAGAGTATTGATAACGTGGCTGGGGTGAGGTCGCCC
>NC_133141.1:72834461-72887024 GCF_048418815.1 Hemitrygon akajei | reverse complement strand
GTGGAAGCATTGGAAAGGGTACAGAGGAGATTTACCAGGATGCTGCCTGGTTTAGAGAGTATGGATTATGATCAGAGATTAAGGGAGCTAGGGCTTTACTCTCTGGAGAGAAGGAGGATGAGAGGAGACATGATAGAGGTGTACAAGATATTAAGAGGAATAGACAGAGTGGACAGCCAGCGCCTCTTCCCCAGGGCACCACTGCTCAGTACAAGAGGACATGGCTTTAAGGTAAGGGGAGGGAAGTTCAAGGGGGATATAAGAGGAAGGTTTTTCACTCAGAGAGTGGTTGGTGTGTGGAATGCACTGCCTGAGTCAGTGGTGGAGGCAGATACACTAGTGAAGTTTAAGAGACTACTAGACAGGTATATGGAGGAATTTAAGGTGGAGGGTTATATGGGAGGCAGGGTTTAAGGGTCGGCACACCATTGTGGGCCGAAGGGCCTGTACTGTGCTGTACTGTTCTATATACGTTCTATTTATTATTATTTATTTTTTTCTTCTCTGTTATGTATCGCATTGAACTACCGCCGCTTAATAATTTTCACGTCACATGCCGGTGACGTAAACCTGAGTCTGATTTATATTTACATTACGCGTATTTATAATATGTTTGTTTACAGAATAGTAGATTAATTTGAACCCTCGAATATATGGACGCACAGTCTCATTTTTTTTTCCCAGCATGTGCATTCTATGCTTTGATGTTGAAATCTCTCCCCAGCACGGGAGAGCCGGGTACCGCAAAGTAATTACATTGACAAAGTATTAGATCACTGCGTTAGTGATAAGGATCACACGATTACAAGTATATTCATAATGACTGTCACATTTAGATGATTTAATTATAGTTTCCTTAAATCTCTGTAAGTGTTATGTCTGGAGCTGTCGCTGTTATTACTGGTTTTAAAGTCGTATCAGTGATTTATGTCAGTCATTGTTGTCTTGGAACTGTGCGAAGCAGTTTAATACCAGTGCTTGTTTTGGCTGCGTTAGCCAATGACGGGCCGGTTCAGCACACAGTGTGTTCTGCTCGGCTGCAGTCAGACAAAGAGCGAGAGAGAGAAAAAAAAAACTCCCCACACTGAAGTTTACGAAACAGTTCCACACAGCGCCAATCAGCGCAAAACCGCAACGCAGGCACGTTCGCGGTGCTGATTGAAAAGGAGGAGGGGAAGGCTATCATGTCTCTCAGATATCATGGTCCCAGGTAACCTAACAGCCATTGAAACACGGGTGGATTGTAATCGGTGTTGGACTTGGAGGAACGGTGGTAATTAATGCATGCACAACAATTAAAAACAAAATCTCACAATGGGCGAAATGAATCTGAACTGTTTTTAATACCACGGGCATGTGTCCTGAAATTTTGTTGCTTTGCAGTACATTTGCAGTACATAATAATTTTTTTAAACTATAAAAATTACAATAGGAGGTATATATAAAAATAGAAATCAGAATCAGGATGAATGTGAAATTTATCATTTTGTGGGATTGCGACCCTTCCGAATTGTCATCACTGTTACTCTGCAGGAACGGTGGTAATGAGTGAGGTTGCCCATTCACGCCGCTGGCCCTCCATCTGGATCTGCCCTTGACCACCCTTTCCACTGTGCCCCAGGCGTGGTTCGGTGTCCCCGCTTCCGCCTCCGCGGCGCGGCGCCGGGTTGCCTTTGGCCTCCCGTGTTTCCTCCGCCTTTCGGGGGCTCCGGTGAAGCGCCGCCTCGATGAGGGAGTTGGCCTCTCCTTCTGGCCACGTGCCCCGTCCACCTCCAGCGTTTCCCCGAGAAGGCCGTGGCCTTGCCCTCCTGGTGACACTGAAGGAGCAGGGCGTGGTGGGAGATCTTCCCCCCCCCCCCCCTTTTGGCCAGAGAGTACGGAGGGTCTTCGCTGGTAGTGCGGAATGACGACAACTTGGCAAAAATCCCACAAAGAGCAAAATGGATCGGAATCCGTTTTGGTATCACCGGGGTATGTCGTGAAATGTTATGCTTTGCGACAGGAGCGCCCAATACATAATAATAAAAAACTGTAAAATACAATAAGAAATACATATAAGAATTAAATAAGTAGTGCAAAACTAGAGCAAAGGAAAAAAAATGTAGTGAGGTAGTGTTCTAGGTTCAATGTCCATTCAGAAATCGGATGGTAGAAGGGAAGAAGCTGTTCCTGAATCGCTCAGTGTGTGTCTTCAGGCTCCTGTACCTCCTCCCTGATGGCAGAGGGGAAGAAGCTGTTCCTGAATCGTTCAGTGTGTGTCTTCAGGCTCCTGTACCTCCTCCCTGATGGCAGAGGGGAAGAAGCTGTTCCTGAATCGTTGAGTGTGTGTCTTCAGGCTCCTGTACCTCCTCCCTGATGGCAGAGGGGAAGAAGCTGTTCCTGAATCGCTGAGTGTGTGTCTTCAGGCTCCTGTACCTCCTCCCTGATGGCAGAGGGGAAGAAGCTGTTCCTGAATCGCTGAGTGTGTGTCTTCAGGCTCCTGTACCTCCTCCCTGATGGCAGAGGGGAAGAAGCTGTTCCTGAATCGTTCAGTGTGTGTCTTCAGGCTCCTGTACCTCCTCCCTGATGGCACAGGGGAAGAAGCTGTTCCTGAATCGTTGAGTGTGTGTCTTCAGGCTCCTGTACCTCCTCCCTGATGGCAGAGGGGAAGAAGCTGTTCCTGAATCGCTGAGTGTGTGTCTTCAGGCTCCTGTACCTCCTCCCTGATGGCAGAGGGGAAGAAGCTGTTCCTGAATCGCTGAGTGTGTGTCTTCAGGCTCCTGTACCTCCTCCCTGATGGCAGAGGGGAAGAAGCTGTCCCTGAATCGTTGAGTGTGTGTCTTCAGGCTCCTGTACCTCCTCCCCGATGGCAGAGGGGAAGAAGCTGTTCCTGAATCGTTGAGTGTGTGCCTTCAGGCTCCTGTACCTCCTCCCCGATGGCAGAGGGGAAGAAGCTGTTCCTGAATCATTGAGTGTGTGTCTTCAGGCTCCTGTACCTCCTCCCTGATGGCAGAGGGGAAGAAGCTGTTCCTGAATCGTTGAGTGTGTGTCTTCAGGCTCCTGTACCTCCTCCCTGATGGCAGAGGGGAAGAAGCTGTTCCTGAATCGTTGAGTGTGTGTCTTCAGGCTCCTGACCTCCTCCCTGATGGCAGAGGGGAAGAAGCTGTTCCTGAATCGTTGAGTGTGTGTCTTCAGGCTCCTGTACCTCCTCCCTGATGGCAGAGGGGAAGAAGCTGTTCCTGAATCGTTGAGTGTGTGTCTTCAGGCTCCTGTACCTCCTCCCTGATGGCAGTGGGGAAGAAGCTGTTCCTGAATCGTTGAGTGTGTGCCTTCAGGCTCCTGTACCTCCTCCCTGATGGCAGAGGGGAAGAAGCTGTTCCTGAATCGTTGAGTGTGTGTCTTCAGGCTCCTGTACCTCCTCCCTGATGGCAGAGGGGAAGAAGCTGTTCCTGAATCGTTGACTGTGTGTCTTCAGGCTCCTGTACCTCCTCCCTGATGGCAGAGGGGAAGAAGCTGTTCCTGAATCGTTGAGTGTGTGTCTTCAGGCTCCTGTACCTCCTCCCTGATGGCAGAGGGGTAGAAGCTGTTCCTGAATCGTTGAGTGTGTGGCTTCAGGCTCCTGTACCTCCTCCCTGATGGCAGAGGGGAAGAAGCTGTTCCTGAATCGTTGAGTGTGTGTCTTCAGGCTCCTGTACCTCCTCCCTGATGACAGAGGGGAAGAAGCTGTTCCTGAATCGTTGAGTGTGTGTCTTCAGGCTCCTGTACCTCCTCCCTGATGGCAGAGGGGAAGAAGCTGTTCCTGAATCGCTGAGTGTGTGTCTTCAGGCTCCTGTACCTCCTCCCTGATGGCAGAGGGGAAGAAGCTGTTCCTGAATCGTTGAGTGTGTGTCTTCAGGCTCCTGTACCCCCTCCCTGATGGTAGCAATGAGAAGAGGGCATGTCCTGGGTGATGGGGGTCCTGGGTGACGGGGGTCCTGGGTGACGGGGGTCCTGGGTGATGGGGGTCCTGGGTGACGGGGGTCCTGGGTGACGGCGGTCCTGGGTGATGGGGGTCCTGAGTGACGGGGGTCCTGAGTGACGGGGGTCCTGGGTGACGGGGGTCCTGAGTGACGGGGGTCCTGGGTGATGGGGGTCCTGGGTGATGGGGGTCCTGAGTGATGGGGGTCCTGAGTGATGGGGGTCCTGGGTGATGGGGGTCCTGAGTGATGGGGGTCCTGGGTGATGGGGGTCCTGGGTGATGGGGGTCCTGGGTGACGGGGGTCCTGGGTGACGGGGGTCCTGGGTGATGGGGGTCCTGGGTGACGGGGGTCCTGGGTGACGGGGGTCCTGAGTGACGGGGGTCCTGGGTGACGGGGGGTCCTGGGTGACGGGGGGTCCTGGGTGACGGGGGTCCTGGGTGACGGGGGTCCTGAGTGACGGGGGTCCTGGGTGACGGGGGTCCTGGGTGATGGGGGTCCTGAGTGATGGGGGTCCTGAGTGATGGGGGTCCTGGGTGATGGGGGTCCTGAGTGATGGGGGTCCTGGGTGATGGGGGTCCTGAGTGATGGGGGTCCTGGGTGACGGGGGGTCCTGGGTGATGGGGGTCCTGGGTGACGGGGGTCCTGGGTGACGGGGGTCCTGGGTGACGGGGGTCCTGAGTGACGGAGGTCCTGGGTGATGGGGGTCCTGGGTGACGGGGGTCCTGGGTGATGGGGGTCCTGAGTGATGGGGGTCCTGGGTGATGGGGGTCCTGGGTGATGGGGGTCCTGGGTGACGGGGGTCCTGGGTGACGGGGGTCCTGAGTGATGGGGGTCCTGGGTGACGGGGGTCCTGGGTGACGGGGGTCCTGAGTGATGGGGGTCCTGGGTGATGGGGGTCCTGAGTGATGGGGGTCCTGAGTGATGGGGGTCCTGGGTGATGGGGGTCCTGAGTGATGGGGGTCCTGAGTGATGGGGGTCCTGGGTGATGGACGCCACTTTTTGAGCGATTGCATGTTGACGGTGCCCTTGATGCTGGGGGAGGGGGTGGTGGGGGGCTAGTGCCCATGATGGAGCTGGCTGAGTTTAGAACTCCCTGCAGCTTTTATCACCCACCCCCCGACCCCAATCCTGAGCAGTGACACCCCCCCCCCTCCATACCAGGCAGCGACGCAACCAGTCAGGCGAGACTGCCTTTCAGTGCAGCTGGCTGCATGCTAGGCGCTGGCGGATGGGCGTGAAGGAACTGCTCTGAGTTCCATTGCCTCATTCTACCAAACTCCACTCTGGAGTTACACCACCCCCCCCCTTTCGCCAACCTCACTGACCTCCCCTCCACCTTTCAACCATCAGGCTCCTGAGCCAGCGAGGATAGCGTTAGCACTGAACTCTTTTTCAAGACTCTAATATCTGTTAGAGATATTATTTCCATCTCTCTCTCTCTCTCCCTCTCTCTGTCCCTCTCTCTGTGTATATCTCATCTCCTTCTACCTTAGGCCGCGAACTTATCAATCCCCCCCCCCCCCCCGATGTTATTAATTGATGAGTTATTAACTCCAATACTTTCTGCATGATCACTCAAAGAGTTGATCTGCACGTGCCTGTAACGAGAGCTGTATAACTCATCTCCTTCTACCTCAGGCCACAATCTTATCAATCACCCCTGCTGTGGACACTTTCTGGAGGTCCAAGATCCGTATGCTCCACGACCGCTGGACTGAGTGTGTAAATGTAGGAGGGGACTATGTTGAAAAATAAATGTGCTAGGTTTTCTAAAATTGACTCCTTCTACCTTAAGCCACAAACTTATCAATCACCCCTTGCTTTTTTTACACAGATACACATTTATTTATCTATATCTATCTATATATATCGTTAGATATATAGATACTATATATAGTCAGTAGGTGTATATATTTTTTCAGTTTGTACATATATGTGTGTATATATACATGCATATACTGGATTTTAACATATACATGTATTACACACACACACGCACACACACACACACACACACACACACACACGCACACACACGCATACACACACACACACGCATACACACACACACACACACACACACACACACACACACACACACACACACACACACACACACACACACACACACACACACACACACACCATAATTTAGTAATAAATATACTTTGAACTTCAAATTCCAGCCCTGAGCTCTGCGTCCAAGATAAACTAAAATTTGCGTGCAGCCCTGAAGGTGCAGGGTGCTTCGCTGTAGCCGGCGCTGTATACCAGGTCTCTGTCTACGCAACATTACTTGTTTCTGCAACACTATCTGAAGAATTCTCTCTGTTGGTCTGGCTAACATCTTCAACGTATTATCTAATCATTTATATCCAGGGGGAACTGATGTGTATAAATTCCTTGGCCCCATTTTCCACAGTTCAAATGTATCTAATTGACTGTAAAATGTTTTTGATTTTCCGAGGTAATGAAGGGTTCCCATATAAATACAATTTCCTTCTTTTTATTACCGGGGGGGGGACAAAGTTCAAATTAGTTTTGTTATCAAAGTCCTGTAGGTATATGTCTGCAGATACTGCCCTGAGATTCCTTTCCTTGCAGACATTCGCAGTGGGACAAAGGAATATATTAGAATCGATAGAATCAGTCACGTAGTGGTTAGCACAGTGCTTTACCATAGCAGTGATTGGGGGCCAATTCCTCCAAGTGCTCTGGTTTCCTCCCGCAGTCCAAAGATGTACTGGTCGGGAGGTTAATTGGTCATTGTGTAAATTGTCCTAAAAACTAGGCTGGGACTAAATTGGGGGAATTTCTGGGTGGCACAGTTCAGAGGGCCTGTTCCGCACTGTATCTCAACAAATAGATCGATTTATGCACAGTGGATTCCGGTTAATTGGGACTCCACACAATGACTGACAAACAGCCGATGAGCAAAAGAAGACAAACTCTGCAAATGCGAAAGATAACAAACAATAACAGTAATAAATAAATAGTTTGTGCCCTCTTCCCATTGCTACCATCAGGGTGGAGGTACAGGAGCCTGAAGACACACACTCAATGATTCAGGAACAGCTTCTTCCCCTCTGCCATCAGGGAGGAGGTACAGAAGCCTGAAGACACACACTCAACAATTCAGGAACAGCTTCTTTCCCTCTGCCATCAGGGAAGAGGTACAGGAGCCTGAAGACACACACTCAATGATTCAGGAACAGCTTCTTCCTCTCTGCCATCAGGGAGGAGGTACAGGAGCCTGAAGGCACACACTCAGCGATTCAGGAACAGCTTCTTCCTCTCTGCCATCAGGGAGGAGGTACAGGAGCCTGAAGGCACACACTCAGTGATTCAGGAACAGCTTCTTCCCCTCTGCCATCCGATTTCTGAACGGACATTGAACTCATGAACATTACCTCACTTTTATTTTTTCTGTGTTGGCAGAATTTTTTAATTTAACTATTTGATGTAAACACACACACACACACACACACACACACACACACACACACACACACACACACACACACACACACACACACACACACACACACACACACACATCTACTGCAATTCATTTATTTATTTTCTTCTATATTATCAGGTATTGCATTGTACTGCTGCCGCTATTAACAAATTTTACAAAACAGGCAGGTGATATCAAACCTGATTCTGATTCTAAGCAAATGATACTGAGAACACGAGTTGTAGGGACCTTGAAAGTGAGTCCATAGTTTGTGGAATCAGTTCAGTGTTGGAGGGAGTGAAGTTATCCCCTCACTGGTTCAGGAGCCTGTTGGTTGAACCTGGTGCATGGCCTGGAATGTGGCTGCTGCTTTCTTCCAGATCACATGTTTATAACATGCTTATCATATACAAAGATGAACTGTAATCTGAGTCACGGCTGATGTTCTCCTAAGGGGTTATTCCATCTATGGAGAGTTTGACACGGGGAGTCCGTGGCTTGGGACAGTCCTTTAGAGATCAGTTCTAGGTCCCGGTACCAATGCATGCCAGCTGACTGGGGACCCTTCACTGGTTTCACCCTTCCTCTGCCTTCACTGCCACGGTGATGTGTGTCGTCATCTTCCGCCAGCTCCGCCAATGAGGCCTGGGTCTGGGGCTTCCCACGTGACCTTATCGCCATGGGTGACCCCTACCAGGAGCTAAACTCCAGACGGTATCTCAGGATGTCATCCCTACCGCAGTGAGGCGATGATCTCCGAAGAAGTAAGGCTCATTATGGACTTCCTCAAGAGATTGAGGCAAGCGGCGTTCCTCCCCACATCTTAAGTGAATTTTATAAACAGCGTCCTGACAAGCTGCATTCTGGTCTGGGAGTAGCAGCCAAATATCGGACTGGAAGTCCCTATAAAGCACAGAGAGGACAGCTGAGAGAATCATAGGGGTCTCCCCACCCTCCATCGGGGGCATTTATCAAGAACGTTGCATAAACTGGACCCTTAGTCTTATCAAGGATCCCACCCCTTTGATTTTTACTTTTTACCATCAGGCCTAAAGCCCAGAACAGTCAGGATGGGAAACAGTTTCCTTCCCTGGGCCATTAGGCTTCTGAACTCCCTGTTATTCGATGTGTAACCGATTAATCCGTTCTGTACCTGACAATATTTAATTTATGCACTTTACTTTGCTTATTTGTGTGTAATTCATCTGTAGATTCTGATTTATTTTCAGTTTATTGTCATTTAGAAACCACAAATGCAATGCAGTTAAAAGATGAGACAACGTTCCTCCAGAATGATATCACAAAAGCACCCGACAAAACAGACTACACCAGAAAATCCACATAACGTTTGACAATCCCCAATCCAGAGTCTGGAGAGGCTGCTGCGTATTAATATCGCGCTACCGTCTTAGCGCGTTCCCCGGTAAGGAGCTCCAAAACTACTGTGTGCTTTACAGTATGTGTGTACCACACTTTTTTTTTTAACATCCTCGTCCAGAGAAACATTATCTCATTTGACCACATAAATGACAATTAACTTGACTTGGCTTGACTTGGCATGAGGAAATTCCATATCTAAGGGGCGTGAATGCTTAAGAACAACAGTGGTAAAATGAAAAAGGCACTTATAAAATATTTCTTTACACAGAATGTGGGAATTGGTACCATGGGAGTAGTTATGGCAAGTCCAATATATGCACTCACGAGGAAGTTGAATGATTACTTGTAGGTGGAAGACCGGGGTTTGATGAAGTAGCAAGGGGGGAAGCTCACGTGGAATAATAGGCAGGTGACGTGTTCGTTTGTAGTACGTGTCACACGCAGTTGCTGCATACCTGCCATTGCTTGTAACTTTAGAGATTTAAAGGCTAATGAAAGTATGGCTCCTTACTCCATCAAGGTAGTTGTTTTCCTTTTGTAAAAGAAAACCAGAAGTGGCCATAAAGCTGTAGGTTATCAGGAAATCTCAAGCGGTTCGCCAGAGGACATGAATTTGTGGTCAAGGTGATATCCCAGCTCTGTACCACTGTAGCCGGTCAGGAGGCACAGAGGCCTGGGGTCCCACAACACCCAGCGAAAGAACTGTGAACGCCTGCAGGAAATTGAATCTCGGGGTAGTACCTGGTGACATAAACGACGGTTGCTGGTTAATTGGGGTGGCCGCATATTAGGGGCAACTCTAATCGAGAAAATAGATGGGAATCACATTGCTTATTTGGGATGCTAAGCCTCCAAGTTGGGACAGGAGACTATTTCCGAATAGTGTCTAGTTAATGACAGTTGTGTGTACTTGCGTGGCCTTTGACACTACAGCATAGAGTCATGGGGTCACAGAAAAGTACAACACATATAGAGGCCCTTTGGCCCAGCTAGTCAAAAGGAACAGTGACTTCCTTTCAGCAATTCTGTTCTTGCACCAACTGCCAAAACCCTAACCACTACAATTTCGTAACACTACAATCACTCTGATCACATTGCACCAAAATTGACTGCTTGTTCCAATTGCACTACTTCTCGTAAGAACTGAGAATCACTTATGTATAACCTGTGTCTGTCTTGTGAATGATGCTGACCCAAATCTGTTATATTATCACCGGCAAAATTATGAAGGGTAGAGGAAGGGTAAATGCAAGCAGGCTTGTTCCACTGAGGTTGGGTGGGAGTAAACCAAAAGCATTAGGGGAGCATGAGGGGAGGTTGTGAATGTGTGGAATGGGCATCCAGCCCAAGAGGAGTATGCAAGCTCCACTTCAACGTTTAAGAGAAGTTTGGATAGGTACGTGGATGGTAGGGGTATGGAGGGCTACGGTCCCCTTGCAAGTCGATGGGAGTTGGCATCAATGGTTCAGCATGGACTAGATGGGCCGAATGGCCTGTTTCTGTGCTGAACTTCTCTATGACTCTGTGGTGTGTTTTTCTTCTTTAAGAGTTGTCCCAGATATTAACAGATGGGCCCGATTAACCGGAAACCACCAGACACGTCACCTAGTACCACCCTGAGATTAATTTCCTCGCAGGCATTCACAGTAGTGCAAAGAAGTATGATCGAAATCAATGAAAAACTGCAAACAAAGACCGACAAGTTGTACAAAACAAAACAAGTAATAATGATCAAAATAATAAATAAATAAACAGGTATATAGATAAATAAATAGATAGATAGACAGATAGAGAAACGTAGATAGATAGATAGATAGATAGATAGATAGACAGGCAGATAGACAGATGGATGGATAGATAGACAGATAGATAGATTGCTTGATCGATTGATTAATAAATAGATATATATATAGATAGACAGACAGAAAGAAAATAAAGATAGATAGATAGATAGATAGATAAATAAATAAATAGATAGACAGACAGAAAGAAAATAAAGATAGATAGATGGATAGACAGAAAGAAAATAGATAAATAAATAGATAGACAGACAGAGATGGATGGATAGATAGACAGATAGATTGATTGCTTGATAGATAGATTGATTAATAGATAGATAGATAGATGGATAGATAGATAGATAGATAGATGGATAGACAGAAAGAAAATAAAGATAAATAAATAGATAGACAGATAGACAGACAGACAGACAGACAGACAGACAGACAGACAGACAGGCCTTGAAAGTGATTCCATAGGTTGCGGGATCAGTTCAGAGCCGTGGTGAGTGACGTTATCCACAGGAGCGTGATGGTTGGGGGCAATGACTTCCTGAACCTGGCGACGTGGGACCTAAGGTTCCTCTACCTCCTTCCCGATGGCAGCGGCGAGAAGGGAGCATGATTCCCATCAGCATGTTTGTTCTGTTTAATTTGGCTAATGCCTCAAGTCGAGGACAACACCCTACATCCTGAACTTTGTTGATTTTTTATTGATGCCCGTGATTGCTCTCTCTCTGTGTTCAGTGGCATTTTCAACCCCACCATATGCTCCGGTAATTAACCTCCTTGGTGACATCATTACCGCAATATTACCAGGAAATCATTTGCAGGGCATTACTAAAGCAGCCTATATATTATAACGGATTACATGATATTGTAATAAATATTTGTCCCATTACTTAAGAAAGGTCGTGACATTAATTTCTCAGAAATCCAAATGGTAATCATGTATTAGATTACATCAAGCAAATACACTTTTTGGCTTCTTATCAAGAGTCACTGATTATCAAGCAAAAACTGTTTTTTTTTTAAAATATATGTATCATGTTGGTTCTAGATTCCTCCCCAAACAAAGTGAATTGACCTTTATCGCTGTTGCCTTTCTTTCTGTGTAACAAGCGCCTGATATGGTTTTTAACGGCGTGCGCACACGCCCAGATTGCAAGAGCCTTCAAATGCGTTGTGAATCGTATCTGTTTTCCCTCAAACAGGTTTTAACTGAGTCCCAGCATTTACACAGAGATAACCTTTCAACCCAACTCGTCCAATAACGGCGGAATTGTATTTTAACTTCGATAAGAGAACAAACACGCAGAGGATAAGTTTCTGAACGGAGGCTGGCTCAGCAGATTTTTTTTTAAATAGGCGCAGGACACGCTCACATTTTTGAGCGCTGTACTAAGAGCGTGTTATTATATTTGCTGAAGTATTGTTTGAAGCATGACATAGACATTCTCTTGGCTTCTGGCCCTGTATTCGCGGGACAAGTCAGAAACATTATATGTTTTATCGAGTGATTTGTATTTTATACATGACCCGTGGCAAGATCCATTTATTTAATTAATATTTCTATATCTATGTATTTTGTTATCTATTTTTCTATTTATTTATCACCTCGTCTATCTATCTAGTTCTCTATCTGTTATTATTCCTATTATTACCTATTATTCTATCTACCTGTCTATATGTCTGTCTATCTAACTATATATCTATCTGTTTATTCATCTGCTGCCAATATGTCAATCTATCTGTCGATCTTTCTATCTACCTACCTCTCTGTCTATGTATCTATGCATTTGTCTACCTGTCTATATGTCTGTATGTATGTCTATCTATCTGTCTGTCTATTTATCTGTCTGTCTGTCTGTCTATCTATCTATCTATCTATCTATCTATCTATCTATCTATCTATCTATCTATCTATCTATCTGTCTGTCTGTCTGTCTGTTTATCTGTCTGTCTGTCTGTCTGTCTGTCTATCTATCTATCTGTCTGTCTCTCTATCTATCTATCTATCTATCTATCTGTCTGACTGTTTATCTGTCAGTCTATCTATCTATCTATCTATCTATCTATCTATCTATCTATCTATCTATCTATCTGTCTGTCTGTCTGTTTATCTGTCTGTCTATCTATCTATCTATCTGTCTGTATGTCTGTCTCTCTATCTATCTATCTATCTATCTATCTATCTATTTATCTATCTATCTGTCTGTCTGTCTATCTATCTATCTATCTTTCTATGTATCTATCTGTCTATCTATCTGTCTGTCTATCTGTCTGTCTATCTATTTATCTATCTATCTATCTATCTATCTATCTATGTATCTATCTGTCTATCTATCTGTCTGTCTATCTGTCTGTCTGTCTATCTATCTATCTATCTATCTGTCTGTCTATCTATCTATCTATCTATCTATCTATCTATCTATCTGTCTATCTGTCTATCTGTCTATCTATCTATCTATCTATCTATCTATCTATCTATCTATCTATCTATCTATCTATCTATCTATCTATATATCTATCTATCTATCTATCTATCTATCTATCTATCTGTCTGTCTGTCTGTCTGTCTGTCTGTCTATCTATCTGTCTGTCTGTCTGTCTGTCTGTTTATCTATCTATCTATCTATCTATCTATCTATCTATCTATCTATCTATCTATCTATCTATCTGTCTGTCTATCTATCTATCTATCTATCTGTCTGTCTATCTGTCTGTCTATCTATCTATCTATCTATCTATCTATCTATCTATCTATCTATCTATCTATCTATCTGTCTGTCTGTCTGTCTGTCTATCTATCTATCTATCTATCTGTCTGTCTCTCTATCTATCTATCTGTCTATCTGTCTATCTATCTGTCTCTCTATCTATCTATCTATCTATCTGTCTGTCTATCTGTCTGTCTATCTATCTATCTATCTATCTATCTATCTATCTATCTATCTGTCTGTCTGTCTGTCTGTCTGTCTATCTATCTGTCTGTCTGTCTGTCTGTCTGTCTGTCTGTCTGTCTGTCTGTCTGTCTATCTATCTATCTATCTATCTATCTATCTATCTATCTATCTATCTATCTATCTATCCATCTGTCTAATAATCCACAGGTCCTTCATGACCCAACAGGTCGCGCCGCCCAGCAGCTTAACCCTAGCCTAATCACAGGACGATTAACAAATGACCCATTGACCGACGGACCGGGACCTCTTTGGACTGTAGGGGGAACCCACGGGGGAGAGCGTACACACTCCTTAAAAGATGATGCCGGATTTGAGCTCCGAACTCCGGAACTCCCCGGGTCGTTTCGCCTCGCGCTGCCTGGGGATTTTCTTCTCTGCTTTGTCATCAGATTTGATTAGGTATAGCTTGAAACGCGATATAGACACTTCCCCCGGCTTCTGGGGCCCAGCCAAAAATATTACTTATTTTATTTAAGCGATTTATATTTTATTCATGACCTGTTGAAAGTTTTTCGATATATTTTCTAGGGACGCTCAGAGCGGACATCTGAAGCGCGACACTGCCGAAGTCTGCCTGCTGTAACCGTGCCGGAACCGACCCCTGACACTGGCCTTTACCGGGAGGTTAGGCGCTGATTCATTTTCTGGATGCCAGCTGTCCTGGTTTATATTCACTGCGGCTCGTGTTTCGCACCTGTAAAGGTCACCGTCGACTGTTCCTGTCTTGGCCGCGATGATATTATATAGTTCTGTGGGCCCAGCCGCCTGCCACATGCTTCACAATTGGCACATGGCTCGGAGCTCGGAGTAAATCAAAGTTGCATGTGAAGCAATTTCCGCCGCCGTTTGACAGCAAAGACCATGCTTTTTCACGGTACTTGTCTTTTTCTTATTCCAAAAAAAAAACAACACAACATTCTTTTGTTCTAATTGACTCCAACTTATATACAGGATGGTGCCGGTGAAGAGACCAGCAAGAACCCACCCTGCTCATGGACTGTTTGTCCCACTCCCATCAGGGAGTGAGGGGGAGCTACGTAGCATCCGCGCCAGGAACAACCAGACTCAAAAAAAAAATCCTTTTTCCGAGCAGTGAGGTTGATCAGCACCTCCACCCACTGACCCCCCCCCCCGCCCCCACCATTACCACTTTCTCACTTCCGGCACGAGCCTCGCTCTGTGTACATATAAACTATGTGGGTAGAGGCCTCGTTCAGCCTGACTTGCATTTCCCTCTCCCCCTGACACGCTCCCGGCCAGGCCTGACTGGTCTGGCTTCTTCTGGCCATCGTGAGATCCGAAGTTCACCGAGTATCCATCATCAAGGGGGACGCCCACCACCCAGGCCACGCCCTCTCCTCAAGCGGCTGCCACCCAAGGGCCTCAGGACCCTCACCGCCAGCTACTGCCCCTCAACCATCCGGCTCCTGAACAAAAAGGGATGAGCTCGCGTACTTGCCCCGTCATGGACGCGTTCCCAGTGATGTCACTCTGAGGGCTCTCTGTCTCGTTGTTTCATCCTCTCGTTCATTATTGCTATTTATTTATGCCTGCGTTGGCACAGTTCGTGTTGTCTTCTGCGCTCTAGTTGATCTTTCATTGATCTGGTTATGGTTGCTAGTCTACAGATTTGCCGACTGTAGACTGTAAATCTCTTGGTTGTATGTGATGACATATATATATGTACTTTGATAATAAAATCTACTTTGAACGTTGACCTTAGCACTTGTGGACTGGAAATGTAATATAATGGGATGTGAGGTTAAAATTGTACAAGGCATTGGTAAGGCCGAATTTGGAGTATTGTGTACAGTTCTGGTCACCGAATTATGGGAAAGATGTCAACAAAATAGAGAGAGTACAGAGAAGATTTACTAGAATGTTACCTGGGTTTCAGCACCTAATTTACAGGGAAAGGTTGAACAAGTTAGGTCTTTATTCTTTGGAGCGTAGAAGGTTGAGGGGGGACTTGATAGAGGTATTTAAAATTATGAGGGGGATAGATAGAGTTGACGTGGATAGGCTTTTTCCGTTGAGAGTGGGGGAGATTCAAACAAGAGGACATGAGTTGAGAGTTAGGGAGCAAAAGTTTAAGGGTAACACGAGGGGGGAATTTCTATACTTGGAGAGTGGTAGCTGTGTGGAACGAGCTTCCAGTAGAAGTGGTAGAGGCAGGTTCGATATTGTCATTTAAAGTAAAATTGGATAGGTATATGGACAAGAAAGGAATGGAGGGTTATGGGCTGAGTGCTGGTCGGTGGGACTAGGTGAGAGTGAGCGTTCGGCACGGACTAGAAGGGCCGAGATGGCCTGATTCTGTGCTGTAATTGTTACATGGTTATATGGTTATATGGAAATGGCATTAAATTCTGAATCCTGATTCTGGAACCTTGGAACCGAATCCGCGTCCTGAACTCAATATGGCCGTTGTTCTCCCATCTTCAGATCAACCATACCGAACAAATTGCCGGCAAACCGAACGAGACAGCTCCGAAGCGTAAGCACGTAACCGTTGCACTGCGGAGAAGCGCGCACTTTGTCCTTTTTTAAAAAAAAATATATATATATTTTATTTCGGGACGTAGAAGATTTGATAGAGGCATGCAAAGTTTTGAGGGTCGTAGCTAAGGTAAATGCAAGCAGGCTTTCCCCGCTGAGGATGGGCGAGACTGCAGCTACAGGTCATGGGTTAAGAGTGAAAGGTGAGAGGTTTAAGGGGCAACATGAGGGGAAGCTTCTTCGCTCAGAGGGTGGAACGAGACGCCAGCGCAAGTGGTGCGTGCCAGCGCAATTTCAACGTTTAAGAGAAGTTTAGACAGGCACTTAAATAAGAGGAAAGTGGAAGGATGGCGTAGGCAAAAGGGATTGCCCTAGCTGGCGATTTTGGTTACTAACTCAATTGGGTCGGCACAGCACTGTGGGCCGAAGGGCCTGCTCGATGTCCATTTGCTGCGTTTCTGCCCGGCGCTCATTTAATTCAAGTGAAATTGGCCAAAGATGTGAAGGGGAGTGGGACACACCACAAGTTGTATCTCCAGAGTGGAAAACCATTCGCGTTTCACGCCGAAGTGCGACCACGGAAAACTTGGTTCTAACTTTGCCCATTCTACGCCGCCGCCGAATATATTTCAAAGGTTGCAACTATCTGGACCAGGTTGGGGAAGCGCGGGCTTTCCGCACAACTGCGGTGATCTTAACCCCTCCAGCTCAGTAAACCGAGAGCGAAAGAAAAGGTTCTGGCCGTTTCGGCTCGACCTGGCGGGTAGTTTCACTGTATCAACGCCACCGATTATAACTGAGGTGGATCACCTACCCGAGCCTTTTTCCTTTTGGGAAGTGGGTGGGGTGGAATTAATCACGAAAGTCCAGAGCATGGCGACCAGCTTCAGGAACAGACATTGCCCCCCTCAACCATCAGGCTCTTGAACCAGAGTGGATAACTTCACCCACCTCCACACTGAACTGGTTCCACAATCTACGGACTCGCTCTTAAGGAATCTTCAACTTGTGCTTATTTATTATTTTATTTTCGTTGTATTTTTTTCTCTCAGCCGAGGTTGATAAAACCCGAGGAACGGGCATAGCTAACTAAGCACGCTCCTTTCTCAATTGCTAGGAACTTTTGGACTCTCGATCAGGTTTAGTATTCTGGCTTTCTGGAGCTTTACATTAAATTGTCCAGGCCTAATCGTTTAATGCTCGTGTGTCGTGAATTTGGGATGACACCAGTTGTAGATATTACTACTGGGACAATGCATACCCTGTTCATGTTCCATAGTCTTTCAATTTCCTCTTTTAATTCAGCATATTTTCTAGTGTTTTCCACCTAATGATTTCTGTAAGTTATGTGTATTTGGATTGACTTCATCTATTAAGTAAGTCGCTCTTGCTTGTTCATCCCGTACCATTATAACAAGACAATCATTGTGGGAGACCGTTTCGCTGAACACCTACGCTCTGTCCGCCAGAGAAAGCAGGATGTCCCAGTGGCCACACATTTTAATTCCACGTCCCATTCCCATTCTGATATGTCTATCCATGGCCTCCTCTACTGTCAAGATGAAGCCACACTCAGGTTGGAGGAACAACACCTTATATACCAGCTGGGTAGCCTCCAACCTGATGGCATGAACATTGACTTCTCTAACTTCCGTTAATGCCCCTCCTCCCCTTCTTACCCCAATCCTGACATATTTAGTTGTTTGGTTTTTTTTCTCTCTCTCTCTGCCCATCACCCTACCTGTTCTCCATCTCCCTCTGGTGCTTCCCCCCTCCCCCTTTCTTTCTCCCTGGGCCTCCCGTCCCATGATTCTTTTCATTCTCCAGCTCTGTATCCCTTTTGCCAATCACCTTTCCAGCTCTTAACTTCACCCCACCCCCTCCGGTCTTCTCCTATCATTTCGCATTTTCCCCCTCCCCCCCGCCTACTTTCAAATCTCTTACTAACTTTCCTTTCAGTTAGTCCTGACGAAGGGTCTCAGCCCGTAACGTCGACAGCGCTTCTCCCTATAGATGCTGCCTGGCCTGCTGCGTCCCACCAGCATTTTGTGTGTGTTGTTGTTCGAATTTCCAGCATCTGCAGATTTCCTCGTGTTTGTGGATTGTCCTATCTGTAGCAGCAGATTGGTCGTAATATAATTTGTAGGGACTCTGGCTCTAAAACTGGACCAGGCTTGTATTTATAGTCAGGTATGAGTTTGTCTTTTAAAGCAAGCTTCTGGCAAATGACATCTGCCACTTGAGTGTGCCCCCGTAAGTAATCAGATTGAGTTAAACTGCTCTAGGATCCTGTGTAAAGTGTGACACTGTTTCTGTTGTCTCCTGGCGTTTTCCACATCTGCCGCCTTGAATTTGCTGGCCCTTTACTTTGTATGCTTGGCGTATCCTGTTCTGGTGCCCCACCAGGTCCAGCATTGCTCCGAGGAATCTAGCTATCTCTGGGAAGAGGTCCCCAACTCCGAGGGAGGGGTTCGCCCGCTTTGTTTGTCGACGTCTCGTCCGCACACCTCCTGGGGACGTCCTCCGCGAAGGGTCATGCTTTAAACTTTTATTTTTTCTCCCTCTCTCTCTCTGAGTAACTTTTTCTTCCGTGGTGATAACATCTTCCCCCCCCCCCCCCCCCGTCAGAACTCCTTATCAGAACTGCGTATGCTGCGCCGAGTGCTGATTCCTGGGATTTTTTTTTGGGATGATTAGAACGTATCCTTAGAAGTTTTATCGGGCCGTTGTGTAGATTGTTTGCGTCTGTTATTCCTCCTCCTCTCCTAGTTTGTGCTAATCCAATCTAAGATGTGTCACTTCAGTTCTTAAGTGTTTTTCTTTGTAAATTTTCCAGATCGGTTTCGGATCAGGATATCGTGCCGAAAAGACTACGATAAAATGGGCACGGAGGGAAATCTATTGTCCAGCTAATATTTCTACTGTTGAACTCCGTCTGGCAGATTTTCATGAGCCTCGGAGTAAATTCTGCTGGAAGTTTTCCCTTAGAAGCCTTTTTTTTCCCCCTTTTCCTGCTGATATCCCAGACACCTACATGCTTTGTTGTGTTTGGTGTGTTGTTCCCTGCCGCTCCCTTTTGTATTCTACTCGCTCTATTGCAACCTTTCTCCATGTTCAATGTTCTGCACTTACCCAGTCCAAAGTTCATGATTAGGTCTCTCGGAAATAGTCCTGCTACTTCGATTAGCTTTACCGAAGGAGCGAGCAACTTCTAATCGCCTGTGTCTAGACATGTTATTATTATTATTATTATTATTATTATTATTATTATTATTATTATTATTATTATTATTATTATTATTATTATTATTATTATTTTGTCGCAATTGTTTTATTTATGGGTCCGCAGTTTGTTGTCTTTTGCACGCAGAATGTTAATCCGTCTTTGCCGAGTGCGGTTTTTCCATTTAATCTGTCCCTTTTCTTTGTTTACCGCGAATGCCCGCAACCAAAGTGTATCTCGGGGTAGGAAATGGCGACTGAGGTGTACTTTGATGATAAGTTTACTTTGAACTTTCGCAAAGAGACGGGCGGTGGTAGGAATCAGCATTCATGGTCAGACTCAAAGTCAATTTCTCTGTCTCTCTCTCTCTCACACACACACACACACTCTCTCTCACTCTCTCTCTCTCTCTCTCTCTCTCTCTCTCTCTCTCTCTCTCCCCCTCTCTCTCCTCAGCACCGCTGGCTCCAAATCCGTTGCGAACCTCCTGTCGCCTCTGAAGACACTTGCCAGAATGATTCGCCTTTTTTGTTAAAACAGAAACTTATTCCATTTGACATGTCCAAATGTGGTATAAAACTTTAAAGTCACAGAGAAATGAGAAACTTGAGAATGGCACTCCGTCGGAACTTTAGCCGAAGGTGAAGCGGCAAAGGACGGGGCTTGGATTCTCGGCGGCCTCCTGGCTGAAGCAGGTGCTCTCAGTGCGAGGGCTGAGGTTTCCCTAGGTGTATTGGCATCTGGTCTGAAAGCTGCCCCTCTCTGAAGTCCCCATTGTAACATTACATTGATACTGAAATGTAGCGAGTTTGATAATTGGGTCACACACGGGAGCGGCCCGCCCCATATTCTGTGCTTGCTTCATGCCTGCTGTTGCCAAGGTAGTTTAATTACCGCCGATTTCCTCAAATATGACCGTAGGAACAAATCTGAAATGCCCCTAAAACAATGCGCAAAAGGGAAAAGAAAATACTCGCTCAAACATTTCCGCGGGGATTCCTGCCGCCCGTGATCTCTTCGGCTCTTAACTTCGAAAAGGGTCGGAATAAATTAAATGTTAAATTTATCTCCCCGCCCACACCCACACGCAAAAATTACCCCCTCCCAAAAAAATGAACGCTTAGTTCATAACTACCCGCGTCTCGTTCTGTCCCAGCCAGTGAAGAGAAAGCTCTCCCTCTCACCCAAAGATGCATACACTGGCCACTAATTTAATGTTTAATTTCCTGCTTTGCAAATGCGCTCGGATGAGAGAAACCACGGCGAGGTTTTGTGTATTTATGCCATGTATACATGTACATATAAACGTTTGCTTTTAAGGAGGGTCACCCCTGGTTCCAGCGTCTCATTTTACTTTACTCCACCGGAGAGGTGATCTCTTCGCTCGCGTTTTTGTTTTAAGACTGACTGGTGGTTTATAAAACATTGATCACAGGCTGGAAATAACTCGCAAAGTGTGTGGCTCCGCTGGGGCGATGGTTGACTGGAGCTGTTATCTGATCTTGGCAGTTCGTTCGCAAATCGTTTCGTCAGAGGAGACGCTATCAGTGCACAGTTCGCTCGCGGTATCTCCTCCGAGAGTTCGGCCTTTATGTATCGATCAGTTGATTGGTCGCCATTTTACACCTATATAACGTACATAAAGAGTTAGATATATTGTATATATATATGTGTGTGTGTGTGTGTGTGTGTGTGTGTGTGTACATAGATTTTTAAAACTTATATTTATGTTTATATAGATAGATATTGATATATATCCGCACATACAATCAGAGAGAGAGAGAGAGAGATGGCAAAGAAATATGGATCTGCGATTACTGCAATTCATTATCTGATGCTATTCCCCTTGTTGTATTCCCTGGTCTGCCAATAGCTGTAATGCACGGAAAGCAGTTCAGTCCGTTTGCTTTTCAAAGTGAAACTAAATCACGCGCTGTGGGCTTAGCCGATGGCTCGGTTTAAAAAGGAGGGGCACGTATCGACACAGTTGCATAATCAGTTACAAGGAAACTGCTAAGAAGCAAAATAAAAAAAATAAATAAATTCGTCAATAATAACAGAAGGTAAAAGAAAAAAAAAACTTCACGAAGACGGCTCTCGGTGCAGTTTTCAGTACGCACTTAAAAAAAATCGAAACTCACGGTGTGGCTCCGAAGGGATGAAGCATTTTTTTTTAAAAAAAGATGTGCTCTTTTTCCCCCCAAAACTAATAATTCAGCACAATAACTTTAATTATAAATGTGGCCAGTTGCAGTGTGTATTTTAAGATTAAGTATGGATTCCGCCTTATGATCTGAAATAAAATATATAATCATTATCTATCCATACTGTATACAGATTTAGATGTATATATATTTAAGTTTAGAAAGTTAAAACATAAAGGCGAGTCCACACACACACACACAAACACACTCACACACACACTCACTCACACACACAGTCACACACACACACACACACACACACACACACACACACACACACAAATATATGTACATATATACCCAAACATATATATCGTATTTATATGTGAGTGTGTACGTGTGTGTGTTCTATATATATATATATATATATATATATATATATATATATATATATATATTATATAACTCACAATACATTGATGGAATTTTAGACACTGTAAGTATCAATGATATTAATGCTGAGTTAAAATTAGGAGTAATGAGATTGGCCCTTGTACTTTTTTTTGGATATGGAGAGTTCCGACGCACTTCTGAAATTCGGAATGCTGGAGTGAGCTGTTGGAGATGCTGGCAGTGAGGTATACTTATTTTTCCGTTGCCCCCTACTCCGGTGCAAGTGCAGAGGATAGCGTTACAGAGACCCAGCCTCCTGCCCACCCCGAACTCCGCTCAATCCGCTTGCACTCCCCAAGGTCTCATCGTAGCGGGGTGGGGGGGTGGGGGGGGGGGTGGAAATTAACTGGCAAGCGAGAGCATGAACCGCCGCCTCCTGCTCCAATGACTAACTATTAGGCGTAGAAATCTATTCCCCGTCAGAGCTGGTGTAATCAGAGAAGATTTGTAATATATTTAGAAAGGGGGTAAATCTCACTCGGAATTGTAACGGAGTTAAAATGGTCTTTTCTGTTATTTAGACAGCACTCCGCATTGTGCGGGTAGCAATCGCAGCAAATTATACAGAATTATTCAGGATATCTGTAATTCTATTTATCCCTGTGCGTGTGTGTTTATTAAATTCTCTTTACGCGCACGTTCTCTATATCGAAAGTGCACGAGCATCTCAATATATCGATGGTTAGAGTGATCAATATACGTGTTGATTTATTTATCTACCAATCGATAGCTTTATGAAGCCTCTTGGCCATTAGTTTTGGTGTAATTGGCAAGATACAACGCGCCGCTTTATCCGACATTGCGGCCCGGTGTTGACACGCTTCTGTGGCTGGGAGTGGATCTCAAGCAGGCACCTATTTGCAAGATTATAGTGAAAATAATAGGGACGTGGGCAACCGGACTCTTTGAAGTGCGACACGAATTCAGTTTCCTTCCTTTAAGAAATGGAGAGCCGTTCCGAAGGCACTGTCTCGGTGCTCAGATACACAAATTTACACATCAAGATATATTTGTTTTTACAAATGAATTTTGGTTGCTACAGAGAAATTTCAGTGGGGAAAATAAGTTAAGTTTTCTTCTCCAAGGTGGGACCTATAAGGGGTTGTAACAGAGCATTTCCGTCGGGATATAATCGGAGATAACCGCCTCCGTCGGTCGTCATGGACGAAGTGGGGCGAATGGCCTGTTTCCCCCGCTGTACGATTCTACGACCAACCCACATGGTTAGACTGTATTCGCATCTTGCAGGGGGCTCGGATGATGCATAAAATCAAAGTCAGATTCAGGTTTAATATCACCGTCATATGTCGTGACATTTACAGCAGCCGTACAGTGTCATACCTAATTTTTTAAAAAAACTGAAAAAAATTACAATCGTCTGTGTATATATAATTTACATTGAATACATTGGACAAAAAGTAGTGAGGTGGTGTTCATGGGTTCAATGTCCATTTAGAAATCGGATGGCAGAGGGGAAGAAGCTGTTCCTGAATCGCTGAGTGTGTGTCTTCAAGCTCCTGTACCTCCTCCCTGATGGCAGAGGGGAAGAAGCTGTTCCTGAATCGTTGAGTGTGTGTCTTCAGGCTCCTGTACCCCCTCCCTGATGGCAGAGGGGAAGAAGCTGTTCCTGAATCGTTGAGTGTGTCTTCAGGCTCCTGTACCTCCTCCCTGACGGCAGTAATAAGAAGAGGGCACTTCCTGGGTGATGGGGGTCCTTAATGATGGGCGCCGCATTTTTAAAGCAGGAGGCATAGAGTAGATGGGCGGAATGGTCTCTGTTCCAATGCAATTGGTCTTTGAATGGTATTAATATCCCAAATGGACCTGTCACGCGATATATATATATATATATATATATATATAAAATTCTTTGTATTTTAATTATTTTCTCTTTTTTTAGTACGCATTTCTGTTGAGCAGATTTATCTCAGAAATCTCAAACAATATTTTGTCCGAGCGAGTCTTACTATTCTGACAAACACGTTTCTCTTTATCGGATTTATTGGCGGCCACCTTATTTCTATCTTTGGTGGAAAGATATTTCCGTGCGGAGATCAAATACCAAAAAGAAAAGCTGTAAGGAAATTTATTTTAACAGCTCCGGTCAGCCCGTACCAATATTTACATGACCTGTCCCCGTCGGAATCTACTGTGGAAAGTGCACGTTATGTATTGTCAGGAAAAAAAAAATAGCTTGTTAACAGCTTGGTCGCTCTTTTCACGTCTTCTCCTCTTGTGCATTGAGTTCACAAAACTGAAGGGAAAAGTTTCCTGCATCAGCCAAAGAAAATATTCAACTTCCTATCAGTGTATAGCCCCAGAATTTCTATACGCGGGGGGACTGCGTATTACAATAGAAATCTGCGGTCGGTTTAGTGTAAACGATGTCGCCCTTAATTGAACGGAAACTTTTAACTTTATTTTAAACTGATTTTTTTTTCTCTCTCTCTCTCTTACTCTTCCTCCGGCGTCTATCCGTTGATGGAGAAGGAAGGCATGAAGTTAGTTCTGGTGTCAGATATTTCCGGAACACTTTTTAAAAAAAATACTTCCCAGCCACATTTGTGTGTGTGTCTATAATGAAGTGAAATGGTATTAATTGTGACGCTAAAGTATGAAAACGAGACGACTCCTTTTGCGAGCACTTCACGCCGGTGCTTTGGATATTTAAAAAAAATAAAATGGACGTCATTTGTGATATTTATGTTTGAATTTCAGATGCTGTATTTTCTGCAGTAATTTCCCTTGCCCTTCTGTTTTTTCATAATGTAATGAATCTGAATTTATAGCTGTAATAATGCATTGCTCGAGCATTTCATCGCTGCTGTGTTATTACCGTAACGTCTTGTTTCTTTGACAAATGACAACGAAGCTTTTGTGACCCCGGTACAAAAAAAAATAAGCCAAATGAGAGTATTCATTAATGCAATATAGATTCGCCTGAGACAGACTTTGCTGCGAATATTTTATCGCTCTAGCGCGAGTTAAATCAAATATTGATGGATTCTGATACAATATAGTGGATAATGTTTAAATAATTAAACCGACTGCGCGCCGCATAAACCAAATTTCTGCTAATTTGGGGGGGAAAAAAAAGAAGCCTTCGGAAATTTTCAAAAAAAAAAATTACCTCCACCTCTCTTAAGTGTACACATTTGACACTCTGGTAACGCGATCAATCCGCTTTTATTTCAGTGGGTATAACTGCTCTGATTTTGCGAAACAAGAGAGAGAGACAGAGAGAGAAAGAGCACTTTTCATTTTGACTGTAATATCTCCATCTCCAAATGCTGAGGCGGCGGCAGGCGGGGCTAGCGTCTACCATAAACTGCTATTAACTATTCATTTATTCAGCGTAGATGCGACCTTTGACCCCCTCCAAATCTAAATGAGACGCCGCGTGCTCTTTATCTTGACATTTGCAAACTTTGCTAAAAGAAATTGCATTCGGAGGCTAGTTGGAAATAGGGGAGACTTTAATTTAGAACTGCGGTGCCCTTGGACTTACGGGGGGTGTAGTGGGAAGGTTCCTTCTGGTTTCGGGTTGACCCTAAGCGAGGAGCAGCGTAAGCTTAATCAAGGGTGACCCAGACTGCTGAATTAATTTCGGCGTGAACTCTCAGTGAACCAAGGCCCGAGGAAGGAGAGCCGGCTTCTCGTGGCTGGCCCTGGGCAAACCTGTCAGCCTGAGTAAATATTGAACTAGTCCATCTGATGGGCCGAATGAAATGGCCCTGTCAAGCAAACGTAAACTTAAAGGAGGGTGGGGAAAAAAAAAACCGCGAGGAGCCGAGCATGGCCCCTGCGACATCCCCGCTGCTGCTCCCCGAGGTCAAGCTCTCCCTTCACCTGCCTGCGAAACCCCCTCCCCGCCCCTCCACCTCAACCCACGCCACCACCATCATCTTCACGCGGGTTATAACATCTTAAAAAAATCTCGCTTTTGGTGTAAACACAGGATATGGTGGCAAATTTGGTAACTTGCATAACTCCAAAAGATTGATTTCTGTCAGTTGAGGGGTCGGGGGTGGTGGTGGTTGTGGTGGGGGGGGGGTCGAAATCTTGACTTGTTGTGATGAGGTCAATCGTGCATTAGCTGGGTAGCGGCAATGCTGGTGTCCGCGGAACTGTGCAGACTAACTCCGCTATTCCTTGTATTTCCTGCAGGTCAAACAGAAACAAAGGTTATTCTCAATTTTATTTATCTTGCCTATTCAGTTCCCTGACGTTACTCACTCGGGTTGCTCGGAATGAAACAGTCCCGAACGAAAACTGGGCCGTGAAAGGAATCGGTGTTTTTTTTAAAAAAAAATCAAGTTTGAGTGCATTCACGCCAAACTTCCTGATTGCTGTCATCTCCTTGTCCCCGCTCCCCTCCCTGATACTGAAGACACGCACTCAACAGCTTCTTCAAAAGTTCAAAGTAAACTGTATTATCAGGGCACACACGCGTCGCCACCGGCATACAGCCCCAGGACTCGTTTTCTTGCGGGCATGCTCAACCAATCCACCGGATAATAAGCCATCAGCGAGCCAGGGGCGGACCGCCCGACCCGAGTGCAGCAGGCAACAAATCGTAACAAATCGTGCAAATACACAACACACACACACACACACACACACACACACACACACACACACACACACACACACACACACACACACACACACACACACACACACACACACACACACACACCCAGAAACAACAATGATGCATTAGCAATAAATGTCGAGAGCTCCCCCTCCGCCATCGGATTTCGGTATGGACGATGAACCAACTCAGGAACACCACCTCACTATTCTTTTGCTATCTATCTATCTATCTATTTATCTATCTATCTATCTATCTATCTATCTATCTATCTATCTATCTATCTATCTATCTATCTATCTATCTATAGATATCTATAGATATCTATCCATCTAGACAGACAGATAGATAGATAGATAGATAGATAGATAGATAGATAGATAGATAGATAGATAGATAGATAGATAGATAGATAGCAAAAGAATAGTGAGGTAGTGTTCATGTGCGAGAGTATATGTGTATGTATTACACATATGTATATACATCTATGTGTGTGTACATACATTTATATATTAGAGAGAGTGTATATGTGTACATTTATATATAAATGTAATTTATAGATTTTTTTAATGTATTGTACTACTGTACCATATTGCTGCCGCAAAACAGCAAACTTTACGACATGCGCCAGTGATAACAACCCCGCTTCGGCTGCCAACGCTGTAACCACAAGCACAGCGGAACTCACTTCTAAGAAGATACATTTACACAATAATAACTGGGCGGCGGCGTGAAATCTAAACTTAAGTAAGACAGATACATATGTAAAGATCTTGATGTCGGTGCAGAAGATCTGAGATGCGGTCGAGCACAGTCCACAGCAAGAGCGAGTCCACAGAGGTTGTGCTGAAGCTTAAAGACAGTTTCAACTTTTCTCCCTCTTCGCAAGTTGGGTTTTACAAGAGCCGCATTTATATAAATATATATATATATATATATATATATATATACATCCTCTCCCAGGTCGAACATTTGATTCTTAAAACGCGTGAAGTCGCAGCCGGTGCAGCGCCCGAGCTCGCAAACGGCGAAAGGCGAATGACAAAGCTCTGCCGGGAGTTCAAAGGAGCCGGGATAAAGTTTAAGGGCCTGGTTTCCTTTACATCAAAAGGCATCACATAGGGTGGGTGAAAGCCCCCACAAGACAAGCGCAATTAGCACATACTCGTCAGGAGCAGATGGCTATTCTCTCTGTTCGCTCCGGACCTGAGTTGGTCCCTTTGAAATTACCTTTCTTTCTCTCTTTTTTTTTGAATCCACTGCAGCCACCAAGAACAAAGGACATCGGAGCCGGAGCCCTCCCTCCACTCGCTCCTAGTTTTCTCAGCTCCCGCGGCCAGCTGCTGGTTTATACATTTACCTGGGAGGGGGCGCAAGGCGAGAAATTACCCCTTAACCACCAGGCTCCTGAGCCAGAGTGGAAACTTCACTCGCGGTAGCACTGAAGTATGGCAACACGCACAAAATGCCGGTGTTACACAGCAGGCCAGGCAGCATCTATAGGGAGAAGCACTGTCCCTACAGATGCCGCCGGGCCCGCTGCGCTCCACCGGCATTTTGTGCGTGTTGCTTGAATTTCCGGCATCTGCAGATTTCCTCGTGTTTGCGGCTAAGATTGGACTCATTTTCAACAAGTCCACAACTCATGTCCTCAGTAATATTTATTGACCTATTTATTTATCGACCTAATTATATAACTATTTAACAATTACAGCACGGAAACAGGCCATCTCGGCCCTTCAGTCCGTGCCGAACGCCTTACTCTCACCTAGTCCCACTGACCCGCACTCAGCCCATAACCCTCCATTCCTTTCCTGTCCATATACCTATCCAAGTTTGCTTTAAATGACAACACCGAACCTGCCTCTACCACTTCTACTGGAAGCTCGTTCCACACAGCTACCACTCTCTGAGTAAAGAAATTCCCCCTCGTATCTACGTCTCAACTCGTGTCCTCTTGTTTGAATCTCCCTTACTCTCAATTATCTAATTAATTATTTAATTATTTTATTTTGCAAGTTTGATGTTTTTTTTTAGCATCTACAGTGAATGCCCGCGAGAAATGGTGGCACACGGTAACATTTATATACTCTAATAATAAACTTACTTTGAACTTTGAAGCTGGCCAAACTTTTACCGTTCACCAATTCTCAAAACTTTTTTTTGCTTCTGTCACCCGGGTATATATTCACCAAAGACCTCGCTGTGAGAGGGGGGGGGGGTTTAAATAAATGGAATTTTTTTAAAAAAACGTTGACGTGGAAGGCAGTAGAAATTAGAAGCTGTTAACAGGAAATTCGCGTGGTGGGATGAGCAGACGGGAATATCCCAGCAGGAGAAAATCCGAAGATGCTGGGAATCCCCAGCAACACAGACAAAATGCCGGAGGAACTCAGCAGGCCAGGCAGCATCTGTGGGAAAAAGTAAAGTAGACATTTCAGTCCAAGACTCATCATCAGGACTGGAAAAAAAGATAAGGAGTCCGAGTAAGAAAGTGAGGGGAGGGGAGGAAGAACCACAAAGTGAGAGGTGAAACCAAGAGGGGGAGGAATGAAGTAAAGAGCTGGGAAGTTGATTGGTGAAGAAGATGCAGGGCTGGAGAAGGGGGAATCTGAAAGAAGAGGACAGAAAGCCATGGAAGAAAGAAAAGGAGGGGGGGGTACCAGAGGAAGGTCATGGGCAGGTAAGGAGATAAGGTGAGAGAGGAAATGGGAATGGGGAATGGTGAAGGGGTGGGGGGGCATTACTGGAAGTTCAAGAAATCAATGTTCATGCCATCAGGGTGGAGGCTACCCAGATGGAATATAAAACATTGCTCTTCCATCCTTAGTGAGGCCTTATCATGACAATAGAGAAGGCCATGGACTGATGTATCAGAATAGGAATAGGAAACGGAATTGAAATGGGCAGCCACTGAGATCCCACTCCGAGACGGGTCTCGGCCCGAAAAAGGGTCGACTGTTTACCCCTTTTGCACAGATGCTGCCTGGCCTGCCGAGTTCCCTCTGGCACGTTGCGATAGATTCCACGCGTGCTTACGGTGTGGCAACGGAGATGGCCGGCTGTTTGCAAATATGCCCCGGGAACAATCTGCCCTACTTCAGTGGAAGCTGTACGTGTCTTTGTTGTGGACGGGATCACAAGGCAAACCAGAGAGCATGCCTTGGTTCGATCACTGTTCCCCGGCACGGAGCTGCCATTGATATGCATTGTTCACGCATAAGGTTGTGAACAGGATACTGGTCGGGTCGAAGTGTGTTCCTATTCCTAAACATACATTAAAAGGTCAACAAGCATTGGAATGAGAATGGCTGGTGGAGACAAACGATTTCACATTGAACATTTCTTCCTGTGTTTGGGGGAAAAAAAAAGTTACACAACTTTTGTCTATTCTCGGAAGTGTTCTGCCCAGTTTAAGGCTTAATCATTTCTTCCTCAGTTTACAAAACGGCAACATGTGCTCTTCCCGAAGCCGATATACTTGAACGACATCCAGAAGGGAAACAAAATCATTTCCACAGTTTTCAAAAAAAAAACACACTCTGGGATTACTAACTTCCCTTCCCCACCCTCATCTCTCTCTCACTCTTTCTCTTTCTCTCTCTCCCCCCACTTAAACACACGCACACACACACACACACACACACACACACACACACACACACACACACACACACACACACACACACACAAGCTATTTCTCGAAGAGTAAATATCTTGCACCCATTCTCTGCATAAAGAACAGAATAGCTAATTGAAGGCGATGGCAGCACTGTTGGAATTTCTCTGAAGTTTGACACTTTAAAGTAGAAATGTGAAAAGAGCACTGTGTTTGTGTATGTGTGCGTTATGTATAGTATATGTGTGTATGTATATTATCTATTTGTGTGTGTGTATATGTGCGTGTTTGTATAGCATATGTGTGTGTTATCGTGTGTGTTATAGTATATGAGTGTGTGTTATAGTGAGTGTGAGTGAGTGTGTGTGTGAGTGTGTGTGTGTGTGTGAGTGTGTGTGTGAGTGTGTGTGTGAGTGTGTGTGTGAGAGTGTGTGTGTGAGAGTGAGTGTGTGAGAGTGTGTGAGTGTGTGTGTGAGTGTGTGTATGTGTGAGTGCGTGTGTGTGTGTGTGAGAGTGTGTGTGTGTGAGTGTGTGTGTGCGTGCGTGTGTGAATGTGTGTGTGAGTGTGTGTGAGTGTGTGGGTGTGAGTGTGTGTGTGTGAGTGTGTGTGAGTGTGTGTGCGTGCGTGTGTGTGTGTGAGAGTGTGTGTGTGTGAGTGTGTGTGTGTGTGAGAGTGTGTGTGTGAGTGTGAGTGTGTGTGTGTGTGTGTGTGTGTGTGTGTGTGTGTGTGTGTGTGTGTGTGTGTCGGTGTGTGTGTGTGTGTGTGTGGGTGTGTGGATGTTGAATAACTGTCCAACGTTTCTAAATCTGTGCACGCATGCGTCCTGTCCGCTATCACCGAACCCGCAGGTCGACGGGAGTAGGCAGTTCAAGTGGTGCGTCGGCATGGACTAGATGGGCCGAGGGCCTGCTTCCGTGCTGCTGTTCTCCTGTGACCCCTGTGGAGACGCGAGGGCCTCTTGCAAACCAAAATAACGGACGAGCACGTCTGAGCCCGAGGGAAAGGGAAGCTGATAACGAATGGGACTCTGCACATATCTTCACCAGTTGAACGCGCACACACACACACACACACACACACACACACACACACACACACACACATCTATATATATATATATTCTAACCATTATATAATTATAACCACAGATCATTGGCGTTGGGGATTAAATTGGTTGTTAAATCGAATTATTATACATCGGCACTTTCAAATTTGCCGCAGATCTCTTGATCTCTGTCCATTTGGTCAGAATGTGCTCACCCCTGACGGGGCGTGTGGTTCCCCTTATCGGTGGGGATGGAAGAACCGATCCTAGGTGACGGTAGATAGGACTTCTACGATTCGACATCATAGTCGGCACAGACGTAACGGGCCGAAGGGCCTGTGCCTGCGAATATATAATCTCCCTCTCTCTAATGTATATGCAACATATATGTGTTTGCATAGCTATACATTATTCAGTAGATATACACGCATGCATCTGTCTCTTCTAGAATGCATGCCCCATATTTGAACAGTAAAACTGAGAGGTTTAAAAAAATGATATATATTCTAGATTACCTTTAAAACGCGCCCTGATTTATAGTATTTAATTGTAAACCAGATCTATCCGAATTTTTCACACCACCACCCCCCCCCCCCCCCACCACCTACTACTTGCCCCTCACAGCGATAGCGCTGAGAGTTCCCACCTGAGGTGGACAATGCTGTCATCCTCCTCCGGCCCCGCTTTTTATTGACTTGTTTGTTAATCCCAGAGGCGCTCAGAGGTAAAAAGGTCACTGGTGCATCCGGAGTGTTGAGTTGCATTCCTCGCTTCGCCTCTAAGGTTTATTTTAAAGACGTGGCAAAGGGGGTATATGTTTAATGTCATTCACCAACAAGATTTACTTCCCCTCCGCTTCCAGAGTTACCGGGCAGGGCTAAATTAAACATTTTAGTCACGTGCACAGGCGGTTTGGTGGGGGGGGGGGGGTCTGAGTTTGCTTTTCCGTGAGACGTTTATCTTAATATACCCTATATTTTAAAAGACGTGTTTGATTTCTAATGAGTTTGTTTCCTAATAGGATCAATTTCTGTTGCTGAAAGCAATCATCTTGTAATCTCGTTGTGTGAACTGGTTGCCTGCAGACTCGCTGCAGATTGGAAGGTAGAGGGGTAAAGTGCAACGCTAGAGAGGGGGAGGGAGAGAGAGAGAGAGAGAGAGAGAGAGAGAGAGAGAGAGAGAGAGAGAGAGAGAGAGAGAGAGAGAGAGAGAGAGAGAGAGAGAGAGAGAGAGAGAGAGAGAGAGAGAGAGAGAGAGAAAGACATCGGATTGTCTTTGATATTATGGTTTAATCGTAGACCAAAGATCCACCCCATAAAAAGTGCTTTGTGTGCAGACAGAACGCCCGGAATGCAATGAAAACAACCAGGCGGGGGTAGCGATGTAATAATCAAATCGATTTTATTGGAATGAGGTAGCTAAACATTTGGGGTTTTTTAAAAAAAAGTATTTTGAACATGTTGAGCTGACTTGCAAACTGATAAGCAGCGGCAAATCAGGGCATCCTCACCGGACCAGAGCTGTCGGCCTCCCCACGGATGCCCTCCGGCTATCATTATTGAGTAACGAATCGTACAGCCCAGCTGTGGGAGAATCTTCGCGGGTGCACGTTGCCACCCCGTTTCTTGTTTTAAAAAAAAGAGGAGGCATCTAGCTTCGGGGGCAGCTCTCCCCGCCATGATAGCAGCCCCCCCCCACCCCCGCTCCCAAAAATGCTGGGGACCAATTGAAATGGCCACTTGGTGCCACAGATTGGGTTCCGTTCTCGACGAAGGGCCTAGCCCAGAGTTAAAGACGCCATCAAAGTTTGACCGAAAGTCAGTGAGAACATAAAATGGCACCGGAGTGGAGGGGGGGAGACTGGTATTTGTCCGTTAACGCTCGACATGCACCTGGTACGCTTTCGGTCAGTTCCTCCCCGTATTTATTGCTTTCTGAAGCCTAACGTGAACGTTTGGTTTGTTAAACGGGGAACCCTGTTACAGTATTAGTAGTGCAAACGCAAAATCTCTTAAAACAGACTTCTCGCCGCAGAGTAAAGGTGTATTCTCTCTCTCTCTCTCTCTCTCCGATATATACAAACAATTCCGTTTGAAGACCTGAACCTTAAATACAAAGCAGACCGGGTAAAAATATCTAGGTATGCAGAGTAGGACTCGGTGAATCACCGCTCCTTGCAAAGTTAATGACAACTTCAGATGGGTGACCAAAACCACATCAAAAAATATATATATATATTCAGAGCCGGTTAGACAATATGAAAAAAAAACTGTCGGTATCGAAATACGTGATTTACAAAATATCGTGATATTAGGAAATATCGTAGACAGGTGGAAAGTGCAATCTTGGCATATTCTCTCTCTCTTTTTTTTTTTGGAAGTTTCCCTGAGTTTAATACAAGCTTGAAGAAAGGCAATTATTGTTACTGAGCTACAAGGAAGGATTTAAGTCATGTTCCCCTTTGGTGTTGTTTATGGTTCGGAAGGCAGAGAGCTAAGAAGGGTGGATGTTCTCCCAAGTCGAGGATCTGGGCGACGTGGACGGCGACGTGGTGGTTGACTTGTCCGATCCGTCGCCGCCAGAGGAAACCGGGAAAGTGGGGGCGAACCCTTCTTTCTCTCGCTTCTTCTGCTTCATCCTGCGATTCTGGAACCAGATCTTGACCTGGGTCTCGTTGAGCTGGAGCGTGGCCGCGATCTCCACTCTCCTCGCGCGGGTTAGGTACTTGTTAAAGTGGAATTCCTTCTCCAGCTCGGTCAGTTGCTTCGTGGTGAAGTGGTTCGGATCGTGCTCGCCTGCCCGGCTAGTCCATAATCGGCGATTTTGGCTGGTGGGTAGGGTGGGGTGGTGGGGTGGTGGGGTGGGGGGGGGGGAAATTTAAAAAAAAATTCCAAGGGGAGAACAATTAGAGCGAGTCAAGGTGAGCGATTCCACTTCCTACCCCAGCACCCCTCAACACACACACACACACACTCTCTCTCTCTCTCTCACACACACACACACACACACACACACACACACACACACACACACACACACACACACACACACACACACACACACACACACACATCCGTCAGCAACTAACAACTTAAAGCACTTAATGGCCCAGAACTTGATAGGAGCAGGAAGGAGAGCAAACAATAAAAGAGCGTGAGGATTTTTAGACTGGGTTCAAGAAGGCTCAAAACTTAACCTGACAATAATTGAGAAAACAAAAAAAAAAATCCCCCTCCCCCCCCCCCCCCCCAGCCAACGCTACTGGAGGCTCCTTAAGTAAATGTTGGACCAGCTGTTAACAGTGAGGTCAACAAAACCCAACTCCAAGTGAAACACGCCGATTAAATAATAACTTGGTGATTTATTTCTCGAGATCACGTTTCACCGGGTGGAAATCCAAGAAGAGGCATCACACGACAAGCCCCGGTACCGCCTTCCGCACGAGCTGCCATTTTCACCCCCAGTTCCATAAACTCGCGAGTCACGCCGCCGCTTCATCTTTCATTTTTCTCTCTCTCTCTCTCTCGTCCAATTGATTCACGGAAGGGGGAGGGGCAAGCGGGGTCATGACAAAGCGATTGGAATAAACACCCTGCGTTAACCGGGAGGGCAAAGTGGGTTTTTATTATTCCGCTCAAAATACTTGGCATTAAAGATTTGAAATGGTTGGGGAATGAAATGGCGAAAGTTGGACCATTTTTCGAATGGGTGGGTTAGTCACAGTCCCTCGAGTTTACTTACAGGTAAAGAAAGGCTCTTAGACTAACCTGTTTTGGGCGGGTTTCTTCTTACTTTCATCCAGTCAAACGTTTGGCCCGAAGAGGATGAATCTGAGGCGCAGGTGCGTTCTTTCTCTCCCTCTTGAGATGGCGAGAGATTAGCATAAGTTCCAAACGCCAAGCCCTGTTGCTCTGGGCCGTAAGAGTGCTGGTACTGTCCCGGCCCCGCGGCGCCACAGTAAGCGCCGGAAAGCGGATTGATAGCAGCCCCTATCGTGCCCGTGTACCCCGAGGTTTGAAAGTACGCCCCGTCCGACTCCTGGGTGAAAAAGTAATGGTGGTTGTAGCCGGGGTTGCAAGATTGCGCCGTGTAGTTGTTGGGGCCTGGGCTAGTATATGGATTCGGCAGGTCGGAATGGTGCAAATAACTCGCTGGCTGGTGCTGATGCTGAGGTGTGTTGTGTGCGTTTCCTCCTGCTAAGAATCGTCCATCACCATTATAATTGTCAACGTTATCTGCACACGGAGCGAAAGATGTTACCCCTTGTTCTGAATGGTGGTAACCCTTGGATGAGTAGGCGCTTGTCCCACGATTACAAATTGCGTACTCTAAGAAAGAGTTCATCCTCGCATTGTCCATCTGCTAGTGATGGACGGCCAACCTGTTCAGGATTCTTCCTCCCCTGCCCCTGAAAACCCCCAAGCACTATGTCACCCGGCAAACTTCCTCCATGGTTCGCCAGCAATCAAACGATATCACTCAGGAGGACACTCACGTGACCCCAAAGCCACCAATGGCAAGAGACCTCCTGATGTTAGTGAACTGCATGGGGTGATCAATCATCGGTCTGACATTTACATCACAAAAGCTTTCAATCAAAGTTATCCGCATCAATCTGATAGTAACACAGAAATGTCAAATCGGCCTTCAAAAAAAAAAGGAGATGGGGGGGGGAGAAAGTTGGAATTATTCAAGATTGTCTTTAAAGTGTTTAAAAAGATTTGGTCAAACCGAAAACAACAGCTGCCCGCAAAACCTGGTCATATACTATCTCAGACGGGCAGAGGAGAGCTCAAGTAGGTGATGCAATATATATTTTATCGCTTAATTGAAATAATTGCCAGGGACTTTGTCTAATGAATGGTGGGGCGCCGGCGTTATTATTTTTTTTTGTTAATGCGCAGGTTGAAAAATGTTAAATATTCTGGTTACGCCGTTTGTAAGTCAGAGGTAGGTGGAAATTAATAAAGAAATTCAAGCCAGTTGAATGGGGGAGGGTCATAAACTCAATAATTCGTTCTAATGAATTGCGATGTTCTTTGAGTGAACGCTGTTGTGTATTAAAGGCTACGAGATGTACGTATGATTTTTTTTTAGAAAGGTAATGTTCCTCGTGGATTTTTGATTAAAGGGCTGATAACAAATGTTACTTAATCACCGTTTTTATGTCCCAATTTTGTAATTCGTTGGGATCTGCTAAAAAGTCATAAAATCCCGAGTTAAATTTAGAAATGTTGCATAATAAAACATAACCATATTGGCATTTATGTTCCTGCAGTGAAGAAAACATGGGGCCAATTCACTGAACGGCAAAACATTTAAATATATGATGTCAATCCGATTGGATTTTGTTTTTCATCGTCCCCCCCACCACCACCCCCACCCCCACCCATCATCATTTGAAAATTCAGCCCCATTGCAGCGTTAAAACAAAGATGATGTACATTTAAGAAGCACATTTCTGCCATGGAGAAATGATTGGCTTGAAAGTGCGGTGTGTCCAATCAGTTAATCAATAAGGCGATAAATCAGTATTGTGAGTTGAATAGATGTCGCGATTTTGAATCTTAAAGGAACTTTTTTTTTTAAAAAACTTTAAAATAACCATCTGACGCAACCTTAGCTTTCTTATAGAGTTTATTAGTACCTGTACTAGTTGTAGTGTTGACAGGACTACTGGTAAAATCAATCATCCCATTTTCTCAGCGGGTGATATATATTTCTTTCTAACACGCGGCCCCGAAGTTTTTTCTCCCCCCCCCCCGCCCCCCCCCACCGTACAATAGTAGTGAAGGGTGGTGGTGGTGGTGAATTTTAGGAGTAAATTGCGTCGTGCATCATTAATACTTCTTTGCTCAAAGTTTCCGAGATGCATATTTTTTTTTCACTTAAGTCAGCAAACCCGCTTTAACTAAAGGAAGAAGAACGCCCTGACAAAGTGAGTGGTGATTATTCATATTTCGGCGGAGTTGAAGGTATCTCACGCAAGTGTCCCTTCACAGTCGGGAGTTTCGTTAGCTGTCGGGGTGTATCTGTTATCATCTTAACATTTACGCACATTTAATACGTTTGACATAATAAGACGGTTCCACCCCCACCCCCCCCCCCCACCGCCCCCTTTACATTTTGGGTTATCACATATATACACACAGTTTAGTAGTGATTAGCTGGAAGCCCGGGGCCTACAATTATACTAATTTACTCAGTTAACAGAAAAAAAGATTAATTGTACAGTATGAGATTTGTCACTGTTGCGCCCACACTTCGAAGATGCTCGTCGCCCGCCATCTGCTAGGTTCACGGAGTGCTTTATATGTTCTACATAATGATACCTTATCACTGTCACCGAATTCAAGAAACATTATTTTAGACTTCACTCATTCAGACGCTGGATCCATATGTCATAGGCAGTACTGGCAGCCGGCAATTTAAATGTATAATGTCAGCTGCATTTTGTAACTGCTCACTGTGTACTTCCCTGGAGGAGCTGGCGCGGCGGAGTTGGGGGGGGGGGGGGTGGGGGGGAGGTGGGGAGGTGGTGTAGTGAGGACGACAAGGAGAAAGGGGTAGAGTGCAGAGGGAAAAAGAAGTGTGTGTGGGGGGGGGGGGAGAGAGCAGGAAAGTAGGGCGAAGGGCACGGGTGCAGATCCCTGTAGGCCACGGAGGGGAAAAGGAAGTGATTGAATGGATACGATGGAAGGTTCATAAAAACGTGAAATGGGACGGTGGGTGGCTGGGGCGGGGGGGGTGCGGGGTGTTGGTAGTTTCAGATTTGGGGAAATGAGAACAAGAATTCGCGATCCGAGCGATTTGGGAAGAGACGCTGAGAGGTCCCGACTGGAGAACGGGCGTGTGAGAAAGGTGGATTGGCGATGAGAAATTGGAAATCCAGAGCACGTGGGCGCGCGCGCGCGCGCACACACACACACACACACACTCTCACACACACACACACACACACACACACACACACACACACACACACACACACACACACACAGACACACACACACACACGCGCACACACAGACACACACACACAGACACAAACGCACACACGCGCGCACACACACACACTCACACACACACACAGACGCACACACACACACACACACACTCTCTCACACACACACACACACTCACACACACACACACAGACACACACACACACACGCACACACAGACACACACACACAGACACAAACGCACACACGCACACACACACACACTCTCACACACACACAGACGCACACACACACACTCACACACACACTCACACACACACACACACACTCACACACACACACTCACACACACACACAGACACACACACACGCACACACACCACACACACTCTCTCACACACACAGACACACACACACTCACACACACACACACACACAGACACACACACACAGACACAAACGCACACACACACTCACACACACTCACACACACACACACACACACACACACACACACACACACACACACACACACACACACACACACACGTCGACGTTTCAGGCCGAGGCCCTTCATCAAGAATTGAAGCGACGAACAGCCCCTGCGCCAACTCGATTACGAAATGGCGAGCCCCCCCCCCCACCCCACCAACCTCCAAAAAAAAAGTCTTGAGATTGGATACATAAGTACTTTGCAAAAGTTTTTCAATATCCCAAGCGTCTCCCAAATGCCGGAGCTTCGACGATCTAATAATCTAAAACCCTCTGGCACGGGATTATCAGAGAGCGCCACAAATGCCTTTCTTTATCTATCAGCTGCGTGTGCGCGGTGTCCTATCGGGCCAGTGCTAGTCGGATAAAGGGCCTTTGCTTTGACGGCCGAAACTTCTGTGCTGGCAAAGATACCCAAAACCAGTGGAAGGTGGCTGTGTGGCTGCCCTTTCCCCGCCTTTCGGCAGAACAGACCTGCTCCCTCCGACGTCTCCGTTCTAAAGGGCTGAACCTGGAATGAGAGACATTTCATTAATCATTGGAAAGTAACCGTACTGACGTGAATTACTTAATAAACCTCCGATTTCCATAGTAAGCCCCGTGTAAGTGGAAAGGGCCAGCTTGACAGAAATGAATATTATTTTCACATGGCGTCGGGTTATGTTATTGAGCGGCATAGTTAGCGACTGGAATCACCAACTTGACACCATCTTTGGCAGGGCCGGCGTGTCCCGCACAGTACCGTGCATCACTTAAATTAGGAAGGTGGATGTGAAACGGAGATGCGAGCGCTTGGCTCAGTGGCGTGAAAGATTCTGCATCAGCCCAGCGGCGCTAAAGGTTATTTTGGTGGGGGGGGGGGGAAGGCATAGTGCGCAGTACTGGGGGCCGAAGTCTTGGGCACCCGAACTATATATGTGCGCCTACACGCACAAAGTGCTGGAGGGACTCAGCCGGGGAGGAAAGGAATCCGGCCGAAGAGTTTCGGGCCTGAAACGTCGACTGGGTATTCCTCTCCATAGACGCCACCTGGTGCGCTGAGTTCCTCCAGCATTGTGTGTGTGTGTGTGTGTGTGTGTGTGTGTGTGTGTGTGTGTGTGTGTGTGTGTGTGTGTGTGTGTGTGTGTGTGTGAGTGAGTGAGTGTGTATGAGTGTGACTGAGTGTGTGTGTGAGTGAGAGTGTGTGTTTGTGAGTGTGTGTGTGTGACTGTGTGTGTGAGAGTCTGTGTGTGTGTGTGAGTCAGTGTGTGTGTGTGAGTGTGTGAGTGAGTGAGTGTGTATGAGTGTGACTGAGTGTGTGTGTGAGTGAGAGTGTGTGTTTGTGAGTGTGTGTGTGTGTGTGTGTGTGTGTGTGTGTGTGTGAGTGAGTGAGTGTGTATGAGTGTGACTGAGTGTGTGTGTGAGTGAGAGTGTGTGTTTGTGAGTGTGTGTGTGTGTGTGTGTGTGTGTGTGTGTGTGTGTGTGAGTGAGTGAGTGTGTATGAGTGTGACTGAGTGTGTGTGTGAGTGAGAGTGTGTGTGTGTGTGTGTGTGTGTGTGTGTGTGTGTGAGTGAGTGAGTGTGTATGAGTGTGACTGAGTGTGTGTGTGAGTGAGAGTGTGTGTTTGTGAGTGTGTGTGTGTGACTGTGTGTGTGAGAGTCTGTGTGTGTGTGTGAGTCAGTGTGTGTGTGTGAGTGTGTGTGTGAGTGTGTGTGTGAGTCTGTGTGTGTGAGTCAGTGTGTGTGTGACTGAGTGTGTGTGTGAGTGAGAGTGTGTGTGTGTGTCTGTGTGAGTGTGTGTGAATCAGTGTGTGTGTGAGTGAGTGTGTGTGTGTGTGAGTCTGTGTGTATGTGTGAGTCAGTGTGTGTGTGTGTGAGAGTGTGTGAGTGTGTGTGTGAGTGTGTGTGTGAGTCTGTGTGTGTGAGTGTGTGACTGAGTGTGTGTGTGTGTGTGTGTGTGTGTGTGTGGTGTGTGAGTGAGTGAGTGTGTATGAGTGTGACTGAGTGTGTGTGTGAGTGAGAGTGTGTGTTTGTGAGTGTGTGTGAGAGTGTGTATGAGTGTGTGCGTGTGAGTGTGTGTGAGTGTGAGTGAGTGAGTGTGTGTGAGTGAGTGTGTGTGTGAGTGAGAGTGTGTGTGTGTGAGTGTGTGTGTGAGAGTGTGTGTGTGTGTGTGACTGTGTGTGTGAGAGTCTGTGTGTGTGTGAGTCAGTGTGTGTGTGTGAGTGTGTGAGTGTGTGTGTGAGTGTGTGTGTGAGTCTGTGTGTGTGAGTCAGTGTGTGTGTGACTGAGTGTGTGTGTGAGTGAGAGTGTGTGTGTGTGTCTGTGTGAGTGTGTGTGAATCAGTGTGTGTGTGAGTGAGTGTGTGTGTGTGTGAGTCTGTGTGTATGTGTGAGTCAGTGTGTGTGTGTGTGAGAGTGTGTGAGTGTGTGTGTGAGTGTGTGTGTGAGTCTGTGTGTGTGAGTGTGTGACTGAGTGTGTGTGTGAGTGAGAGTGTGTGTGTGTCTGTGTGAGTGTGTGTGTGAGTGAGAGTGTGTGTGTGTGTGTGAGTGTGTGTGAATCAGTGTGTGTGTGAGTGAGAGTGTGTGTCTGTGTGTGTGTGTTTTGCTCGGATTTCCAGCATCCGCAGAGCATCCCTTGCTCGTGTCTGTCCGGGTGCCTCAGACCTTGTTGCAGAACTGTCTTCTCTTTGAACAGAACCCAACTGGTTTTATATATTTTTTCTGATTTTGCCTGCCTTTGCCTTGCATTCTATCCGGTGGCACTGCGGTAAAGAAACCTGTGATGAATCCAAACGAGGCGAACCTTGCTGTTGTAACTGGTCATGGCGCCGAGGACTTGCCTACCCAGTTTGGCCCTTCGCCCCGACCGGGGCACAGGCCGACGAGAGCTAGTCCCCTCTCCTGGGGCGGGTTTCCCAGATGCAGTCCTCCATCCCCGAGGATGCGTCCTCTCCCAGGGACCAGCTGTGCGGAGCTGCTGTTGCCGTTTCCGTAGCGGGGGGCGGGGGGGGGGGCGCGGTTGCTCGGCCCGTTGCCCGACCCTCCTCCTTCGGGACCCTCCTCCTACCCTCCGGGAATGGCAGCGCCAGGGAGTTCAGAACACTGAGAAACACGCGCCGAATTAAAAAAACAAAACACGCTGGGGGGAAACTCAGCAGGTCGGGCAGCGTCTATGGAGAGGAGAGTCGACGTTTCGGGCCGAGACTTCTCATCGAGAGCGGAAAGGGAGAAGGGGAACGCCAGGCTCAGAGTCACTTCTCCCCACCATGATCACCACCTCCCGTCCTTTCCAGAACAGATGAAGGCTCTCGGCCCGAAACGCCGGCTGTTTACTCCTCTGCATAGATGCTGCCCGGCCTGCTGAGTTCCTCCAGCATTTCCAGTGAGTGCGTCAGTCTGGGTTCCCATCCGCTGCAGAATCTCCAGCGTTTCTGACGCAGGGCATGTGTTCGGAATGAGATCTGTCTCCCGTGGAATGCGAGGGGGATCATGTTCAAAGGTTATTACGCGGACTCCAGGCTGATTCCAGGTGACAGGTCTCCGAACCACCTATAAGGCCGATCTTGAACACTCACGGAATATTATATACCTGTAATAAGCAAGAGTCGTTTCGTTTCCCAGAGAGTGAGCGTTTAGAATCGCCCTTACTGATCTTTGTTTATCTTCTCCGAGTGAGAAGACAGAAACTTTGCCGTCGATCCCTTTCTTAAAAGTCGAAGCCGTTCAGCAAAGCGATTGCAACAAATCCTTTGATCTCAGCCTGATCAATGCCCACGTCAGATCATCCAGTTCACTCACAAAGAATTGAGACTATGCACAAAAAGAACCTCATGCTTCAATTGTACAAGATGTCGCAAGGCCACAGTTGGCAATTTGTGTGCAGTTCTGGTCACCTAGCTCTAGGAAGTTGTCATTAAGCTGGGAGGGAGATGAAAAGATTCATGAGGCTGTTACCTGGGCTGTAGCAGTTGAATTACAAGGATAGACCCAGATGTTACCCGAGTCTTTTTTTTAATTCTCAATTATAAGAGGTTTCATTATAAGAGTACGTGTGTGTGTGTGCTTGTGCGTGTGTGTGTGTGTGTGTGTGTGTAGTGTGTGTGTGTGTGTGTGTGTGTGTGTGTGTGTGTGTGTGTGTGTGTGTGTGTGTGTGTTGCACTTGATTCCCTAATGCCGACTTAAGGGGGGCACTCACGTCTGAGGTACCACGAGCTCCCATCTGTTCTATTCAGTGAACGATAAGGTGGCGTGAATCTAATCACAGAGCAGAGGTAACCATTGTATTGATGTCCCCGTTGAACAAATCCCCTATCGCTGCTTTCTTCCCGTGCTTACAACCACAATCAAGTGTCAAATCCTGAATGAACTATTGCGTTCAAAGACTCCCGAAATCGATCTCTTAGGAGAGGGAAGTTTTCAAATAGGGGGGAAAAGGGTAGAGTGTCGAAGTTCTGGGCAACGTAGGGCAATCTTGAAAATGGAAGATAGACAAGTGAATGGAGATCAGACATTTGAGTAACGCCAAACTTGGGTTCCAACAGCTATTAAATTGAGAGGAAGAACAGATCCTGAAGGGACTTGGGGATTCCGATGAAGAATGGGCTAAGGAGATGATAGGGGTGTGTGTGTGTGTGTGTGTGTGGTGTGTGTGTGTGTGTGTGTGTGTGTGTGTGTGTGTGTGTGTGTGTGTGTGTGTGTGGTGTGTGTGTGTGTGTGTTTTAAAAGAAGATAATAGCGAGAAGCTCACGGCCCAGCACCGTTAAGGACACTCGGCGGCTGGTCCTAAAATTTGCTGTAAAACGTTGTTTCCAAACTGAACCATCATGCACTTCGGTTGCCATGGCGACGTGTCTGCTAACAGCGGGTGTCCATGTTGTAAGGACTGATGGGACAACATATGTGGAGCAATACAGTGGCGGCGGCTAGCACTTCCCCTTTCTCTGTAGTGGGAAGTGAGGCGATGTGTGGGAGATATAAAAAATATCGGGGGGGGGGGGGGGGAACGAGATATCGACTGTCGTGTTCCATTCGCCATCAGCGAAATCGGCAATATGAGTACGGGATAGGCGTCCTTCAGTATGGGCGTGATCTGTATAGTTTTGTGTGAACGCCAGACCGGCTTCTCGAAACGAGATTCACTTTAAACCAAGGCTTTCGAAAGTCTAATTTAGAGACTAGTACTGTGCAAAATCACTAACTAGAATTTGGCTTTACTGTTGGCATCTGGTGTTTAATTGTTAAGCTCTCCCATCGCATTGGTAGATTTTAAAAAAATAAGCTAGGTTGTATTCCAGCACCTCCTTTATTGACTGCCTGGTTTCCAAGCCAGTCAGAGAACATGGAGAAAATATGTCTGAACGATTGATTTTAAATTTATGAAATTGATCAGAAATTGACAAGGAGGAGGAGCGGGGGGGGTGGGGGGGTGAAGAAAAGGATACGCTTTATGTCTTCAAGGATGGAGTGGCTAGTTCCCATTTATTCCCGTTCTGTGGGTGTCGAATTGATTTGTAATTGTCACTGGCGTGTTTCCCTGGACGTGAAGCAAGTTTTACTGGTCATTATGCTATGTAAAGAGGCGCTCGTTAGAGATTTGTATTGATAACACGTCAAGGTTTGCACACGTACGTTAAAGGAATTTCTACTCAATTAAACTGTCATGCGGCGGGGTTGGAACACATTACTTTGCCACGGCGTGGATGCTGGGACTTGCGAGAGTCCCAGGCCCTCGGATTCCACTGAGCGCAAAGTTCAAAGTAAATCTATTGTCAAGTGCACAGAACGTCATCACATACTGCCCTGAGATTCATATTTCTTGCGGGCATTCTCATCGAACGCAAAGAAGCGCAACTGAATCACTGGAAAATAAAATATATAACTGCGCACAAACAACCGATGTGCGAAAGACGACAAATACTGCAAACGGAAAGAGAGAGAGAGAGAGTGAACGAGAGTGAGTGAGAGAGAGAGAGGGAGAGAGAGAGAGGGGGGAGAGAGAGGGAGTGAGTGAGAGAGAGTGAATGAGAGAATGAGAGATAGAAAGAGAGATAGACAGAGAGTGAGAGTGAGTGAGAGAGAGTGAGATAGAGAGAGTGAGAGAGCGAGAGAGAGAGTGAGAGGGAGAGTGAGAGAGAGTGAGAGAGAGAGTGAGTGAGAGAGAGAATGAGAGAGATAGAGAGAGATAGAGAGAGAGTGAGAGAGAGTAAGTGAGTGAGAGAGTGAGAGAGAGAGTGAGAGAGAAGGAGAGTGAGAGTGAGTGAGAGAGATAGAGGGAGAGAGACAGAGAGAGAGAGAGGGGGAGAGAGAGTGAGAGAGAGAGAGAGGGAGACAAAGAGAGGGAGAGAAATATGATGCCAGGTAAACGAATAATAAATAATATTGGGAAGATGCGTTTTAGAGTTCTTGAGAGTGAGTCTGTTGGCAGTGGAGTCAGTTGGGAGTTGAGGTGAGTGAAGTTGTCAACGCTGGTTCAGGAGCCTGATGGCGGAGGCGTAATGACTGTTCCTGAACCTGGTGGTGTGGGTCCTGAGGCTCCTGTACCTCCTTTCCGATGGTTGAGGGGTAATAACTTCCTGAACATGGGTGGTGTGGGTCCTAAGGCTCCTGTACCTCCTTTCTGATGGCTGAGGGGGTAATAACTGTCCCTGAACCTGGTGGTTGTGGGTCCTGAGACTCCTGTACCTCCTTCCTGATGGTTGAGGGGGGTAATAACTGTTCCTGAACCTGGTGGTGTGGGTCCTGAGGCTCCTGTACCTCCTTCCTGATGGTTGAGGGGGTAATAACTGTTCCTGAATCTGTTGGTGTGGGTCCTGAGACTCCCGTACCTGTTTCCTGATGGTTGAGGGGTAATAACTGTCCCTGAACCTGGTGGTTGTGGGTCCTGAGACTCCTGTACCTCCTTCCTGATGGTTGAGGGGGTAATAACTGTTCCTGAACCTGGTGGTGTGGGTCCTGAGGCTCCTGTACCTCCTTCCTGATGGTTGAGGGGGTAATAACTGTTCCTGAATCTGTTGGTGTGGGTCCTGAGACTCCCGTACCTGTTTCCTGATGGTTGAGGGGTAATAACTGTTCCTGAATCTGCTGGTGTGGGTCCTGAGGCTCCTGTACCTCCTTCCTGATGGTTGATTGGGTAATAATTGTTCCTGAACTTGGTGGTGTGGGACCTGAGGCTCCTGTACTTCCTTCCTAATAGTTGATGGGGTAATAATTGTTCCTAAACCTGGTGGTGTGGGACCTGATGCTCCTGTACCTCCTTCCTGATGGTTGAGAGGTAATAACTGTTCCTGAACCTGGTGGTGTGGGGGCCTGAGGCTCCTGTACCTCCTTCATGATGGTTGAGGGGTAATAACTGTTCCTGAACCTGGTGGTGTGGGGCCTGAGGCTCCTGTACCTCCTTCATGATGGTTGAGGGGTAATAACTGTTCCTGAACCTGGTGGTGTGGGACCTGAGGCTCCTGTATCTCCTTCCTGATGGTTGAGTGGTAATAACTGTTCCTGAACCTGGTGGTGTGGGACCTGAGGCTCCTGTACCTCCTTCCTGATGGTTGAGGGGTAATAACTGTTCCTGAACCTGGTGGTGTGGGGACCTGAGGCTCCTGTATCCTCTTCCTGAGAGATGAGGGTTAGTAACTGTCCCTGAACCTGGTGCTGTGGGGGATCTAAGGTTCCTATACCTCCTGCACACGCGAAAATAATTCGCCATTTGCTTTCTGTAACTCTTCCTCTCTCGTTTGCAGCGGCCGTGTCTCCAGTCTTTCCTTCCTCTGTCATCCCCCCCCCCCCCCATTGCTGTCCATTTTGTCTATGTCTATCTGTGTTGCGTGTATCAGTATGAGCTGACGAGGGGTTTTGGCCCGAAACGTCGACTGTTTATTTCCCTCCATAGATGCTGCCCGACCTGCTGAGTTCGTCCGGCATTTTGTATGCGGCGGGGCTGTGCCTGCATCAGTAAGTTTCGCTCTGCCCCGAATCCCTTCGCTTTCTCCTTTCCAAGTCATTCACAGCCTGCATCTAGCTTTCCCTCTGCCGTGTTATTTTCTTCATCTTTTTTTTAATTTCGCTTTCTCCCTGTTCCTTGACATTTGTCTGTTTTTGTCTCGCCGAGTCGTGACTTTTTTTTTCCGCATTGTGGAGGGAGCGCGGTTGAAGAAACATTAAGAGCCTTTCCTGGTATTATAGAACGAGCAACAACCCCAGTCTAATTGCAGGCTCCATTTAAAGGGCTAACGGGAGGGGTGAGGGGGGGGGGGAGGAGGGGTGAGAGGCACAAATTAATTAATTTAAAATGTGTGGTGAATTATTAAGGATCGATTCGTAAAACCTTTTCTTTAAAAAAAACGGGCAAACAGTGGAGGCGGCGGCGTAAAGTTTACAGCGAAATAAATCAGGATTAGGCGGCTTATTAAAGCATTAAAATTAATAACAGGGCCTTAACATCGCGTGGGGGCAATGACGCTGACAGCTCTGTGCAGACTGAAGTATGAAAAAGAAATCTAGAATCGGTAAACGGTGAGTGTTTTGTGTCCCGCACACAGACACGGCGCCATTTTGCGGTGAGTTGCCCCGGATTTGGAGATTCCGGTATACCGACAGCATTTTTCTGTGAGGCGTTTCCTAAGTCACCGGCAGATTGCTACCTATGCTTGGAAACACCCATGACTAGGCAAATGCGTGATATGATTTATTTTCGTGTCAGTGCGATTGATTTCTCGAAATGACCTCCTTCATACATAAAGCAGCATGATGTACGAGTTTAAGTTAAAAAAAATTACATCTTGTAAATAAGGCTCCCCTGGCGGGGCGCGAGGGCGGGTGGGAGCCCCCGGAAAAGTGGAGCACAATTGTGAAATTTTTTAAAAAAAAATAGAGAGAGAGAGAGAGCCAATGATCGATGTCGGTAGTTATTTTCTGGCAAGTTTCGCCCCCCGTGTTTATGTTTGGTAAATTCGTTTCTCTTCTTCTATTTTGCCGAAATCTAACGCTCTATCTCTTTGGTACTTTCTCTCTCTCTCTCTCTCTCTCTCTCTCTCTCTCTCTCTCTCTCTCTCTCTCTCTCTCTCTCTCTCTCCTCTCCCTCTCCCTCTCCCTCTCCCTCTCCCTCTCCCTCTCTCTCTCTCTCTCTCTCTCTCTCTATATATATATATATATATATATATAGAGAGAGAGAGAGAGAGAAACATATATATATATATATATATATATTCAAATAGACTTCACGATATGCATCAAAGATTGAGGAAAGGAGAAGTCTATGTATGTATATATGTATATATATATATATATATATATATATATATATATATAATTTAAGTATAGAAAAAATAGAAAAGAGAAAAAAAGTCACACTTTCTCGACAGTCCGGGTGTACTTATTGTAATAACAAAAGAAAAGAGTTTCATGAATCAGATATCCTCTCTATAAGGCTCCTCGAAATTCGTTCATTCGGCATGAGGGGGACGAGAAGCGGATCCGTGTGGATCAACGTGGAATGCATCTCGAGGCTCCTCCCCCCCCCCCCCCCCCCCACCCTCACCACCCTACGCTCCACTCTTGGCATCATCCCTTTCCGATTCCGAATAAACTTCTGAGCTGGGCCCCTTTTTATTATTTTCCTTTTTTAAAAAAAAAATCTCAAGTAACTTGAGGCGAACGTGCAGCGCGATGTAACAACTCGCCGACTACGGAGCACAAATAAGTGGCGGCCACTCTGTCCATCGAAACCCCCCCCCCCCGCCGCCCCTCCGTAGCAACCCCTCGCCGTTCAACATGCTCTGGGGGATATTTATTTGCCGCATCACTTAACGATATTTCAGAAGACGCCAGTTTGGAAACCTTAGGGCTATAGCTGGAAATGTAAACTTTGCACCTGTGCCGGGAGTTGATTGACTAACCATGGAGTGCTTGGGCTCTGGAAAGGGGTGTGGGGGGTGGGGTGGGGGGGGGGGTGGAAGGGGCGTGGTTGTCAAACTCAAAGCACCTTGAAGGGTAAAGGCAACATAGCACCATGTCAGCTGACAACTCAAAAGGCAGAGCTAAGAGGCACAAAGGAGACTGAATATTTAGTGAGCCTCGCAGTCAGTCATTTACAGTGGTGAAAAGGGCACTTAATCATACCCTGTATAAGGTGAGATAGTTGTACGTCCACCGTGACCGCACAGTGATCGGATAATCCCTTAGCCAAAACAAAATATTGCGAGTCAAGTTTTGTGTTTTTTTTTTTGAGGGGGGGGGGGGCGGGGTGGTTCAAGTTACGGCGAATATTTTCAGTAATAGTTATTACTGAGGTAAATCACATTGCAAAAGCATTCCCAACAAAGCACACGGTCAGCCATCTTGAAGGACAGACATTCTGAAAACCCATTAAATAATTAAGTTGCTTTTTATTTAAACTATGAAAATAATGTACAATAAATAATTTAAAATTCACTATTTCAGTATCTTCAATAAATAGGCTACCTCTAAAACATAAAGCAACTCGTCACAGTTATCCTCTCGGAAGCTAGAAAGATAAAGCAGCTTGGCTTATAAGTACAACTTGGGATATAAGTTTTCCTGAGTATTGAAACGGAGAATCTACAATATTTTTTTTAAACATAATTTACGAAACTGCAACTGAATAAAACTAGATTTAATTAAATACCTGTGCAATAAAGACTGTAATTCTTGTAGACTCCGGGTCAAGGTCTGAAGAATAAATTAATTACTGTGAGATCAATCCCATATCACACAGAGTTTTTTTAAAAAAAATATTCCACATTATTGTTATTTAAAATAGGAAACAGTGTACATAACTTTTTTAAAAAAAACAAGGCTGAATTTCTACACCGGGCCTACGATTTATCCAATAGTCATTGGTAACCGAGGCGCTGCAAGTCTATTGTGCAGACAGTGCTCGTGAAAAAGTCATAACTCTCCTCGGGGATATCCACGGGACTGTCGATAGAACCTTGCATACTATGAGATAATCCATCAGAAAATGGCAGATAGGAATCCGAACAGAACAAGTTTAAATCTGGGAGGGAGACCAACTCTAGGGCCTCCGGGCTGATGGTTTCCAGACCTGCCGCAGAATTCTGGCCTGCCGGTAAACCGTTGTCTGCCGTTAGGTAGAAAGGACCTCCTCGCTTTACCGTCGCCGCCGCACCCCGTCAGGGCTTGCAGGTTTTGGAGTTCTTTGCTCAGCGAGTTCTGGCCTTCTTTCCGCGCCTGATCGGCGCAGCTTTTGCTTTCCGGGCAAGCCCCCGACGCCTCGACCGGCGGGTCATAAGGCGATGCCTCCTCGGCTTCGCCGTCGGGCAACGAGCCGTGGGCGAAACTTGCTCTGCCGTTTTGGTTTTCCTTGTACTGGGCCTGCCTCTTGTGTTTCATGCGCCGGTTCTGGAACCAGACCTTAACTTGCCTCTCGGTCAGGTCCAGCAAGGCAGCGATCTCCACCCTCCGCGGTCTGCACAGATACTTATTAAAGTGAAATTCCTTCTCCAGTTCCAAGAGCTGGGTGTTTGTGTAAGCGGTCCTTAGTCTCCGTGCGCTGTTACAGTTATCCTGCTCGCTGTGAACATCTGACAAGAGAGAGGGAAGAGAAAGAGAGAGAGAGTATATGTGTGTGTGTCTGTGTGTGTGTGTGTGTGTGTGTGTGAGTTTGAGGAGGAGTACAATTTTTTTAACATCCACACTGAAAACAATTCATCGCCAACCGTTTTCGGCTATTTCCTTTTTTTTTCTGTCCCGCCACCCCCCCCCCCCCACCAAAAGAAAAACAGAAACCCATTGAAATGCAGCCCCGTGAAAAATATTTCAATCTTCCCAAGCGGCGGGCAAAAAGAAATCTTTCTAAATATCCCCGCACTGACAATTCGGCGTATCGAACCCACGTCCCTTACTCGCCAGTTCCCGCAGCTGGTTCGAGTTTTGGCAACATGGCCGCCGAGAGCCCAAATAACGAACCTCAAAACACAGCTGTGCATTTTTTTTTAACCTCTAAACACGTACACACACACACACACACACACACACACACACACACACACACACACACACACACACACACACACACACACACACACACACACACACACACACACACACACACACACCACAGTATTCAACTTTAAAGAGGCTGTTCCTGGAAGCTAAGCACTGGAAGTGTCGGATAATTTTAAATGCATTTTATATACCAGCCAGCTATAACCCCTGTAGTTACAGTATGCAATGTTTTCATCTACGTTCCTGACCCTTTCCCAAAGCAATAAGTTAAAACACTTCTTATTGTAAACCAGAATTGTTGATTTTAAAATAATCACTTAAATGTGTGGGCTGTGGGCAGACCTGTCGGAGACTCCGCCGTCGGAGACGACCCGGGGACTGGTGCTGATAATGACAGAGCGGCTTCGTTGATCTTCCTCGCCGGTTTTTTCTCTCTCATCCACGGGAAGTCGGCCGCGCCAGCAGATGAGAGAAGGCCATTCGGAGGCCGCTTTTCGAGACTTGGCCGCGGCTGGTTGCTGCTGGGATTCAGGCTCGGGATGGTCTGCTCAAAAGGAGGAGGAATTAGTGTCGAGTGTGAAAGCGTCGAGCTCTTGATTGATGAACTTTGAAATGTATCAGCGACAGCGGGGTAGGACGTCAGACATTCGGCGAGCGAAGGCTGGCTGTTAATGAAACCAATCTCTCGCTCCAATTCGAAATTCATGGCCTTCTTAATGGCGAATGGAGAAAGTTATGAATATTATAGGTCGTGAAATATATATATTTTCAGGCTTTAATTCTGCATCTCTGATATTACAAGGCGTATGGGGACCGGCTCTATTAATCTGAGGTCTAGATTGAAATTGGACCGAATCCGTTGTCACATGATTGGCGTTACCCAATGGCAATTTGGTGTCTAATGAAAAGGAACCATTATCTCTGCAATTGATTAAAAAAAGTGAAGAAAAAAAATCCACTTTATTTTATCAAGTCGGAATTTTTAAATTATACACCGCCACTTTTAATTGTGCCGTGTCATTTTATTTTGGAGATTGGACATTGAGAGGGTTCGTTTTTTATTTGTGGGGGGGGGGGGAGAGACAGTTATCTCTCCCAATTACATCTCAGTATTTTGCAATTCAAGTGAAGAAGATTTGCAGCTAAAATCTGGCGACTTGAGTAATTAACAGGCTACCTCATTAATCTTCAAAGTTTTGACAACAGGGGCCGGTGACAAAATGGAACTTTCACAGGATCGGCCAGGCAGTTGCAGCAGGCCTAGTAGCTAAAAGTCCATCCCTTAAATATCAGTATCATTAGACTCAAGTCACAAAGTGTGTCTTGTCCCGTTATCGGATGGATTTAGTAGCTGTGTGGTAGCTTTGCAAAAGCACAGAAAGGGCTTTCTGAACCCAGGTAAGTATTGGCTTTTAACTCTGAATAAGGCTTCCAATGGCGATAAACTGTTGAGTTAACTATTTTAACCAATTTCACCTCCTCGTCTAGCCCCCCCAAGTTTCCCTTTCCGTTTATGAGCCGGTTTTCCCAATTCACGCACCTGCCCCCTCGACCCAATAGATGGATTTAAGTGTCTTTTATTTTTTAAAAAAGGGAAGGGTTTGGATTGGCACGATTTTCTTAAAACATTAAAAAAAAATAAAACCAAGTTTGAAAGTAGAAAAGTTTATTGAAAATGAATGTATGATCAGGTGAAGAGAGGACATTATACAGAAACGATTTCAGTGTGACCCGGCATTAGTGTTACAATGGACACTCTTTTTTTAAAAAAAAAGATAAACCCAAGGAACTGAAGACAGCCGCGATCAATCTTTGCCCACAGAACAGCTTGACAGCTTCGGTTTGAGAGCACACTGAAGAATTCGCCTTCCCATATCAAATGCCAGGAAGTCGAGCAGCCTCTCCTTTCTCACCATCCTTTCTTAAAGGGAAAAAAAAAAGGGGGGCGATGAAAAGCATTTATTTTTAAACCCAAAGACGCCAGCACTGACTTATATAAATAACAAAACGGGCGAATTTATTAATTTTTTTTTTGCAAAACCCCTGG
>NC_133141.1:72807704-72828961 GCF_048418815.1 Hemitrygon akajei | reverse complement strand
TACATGGATGAGAGGGGTATGGAGGGATATGGGCCAGCTGCAGGTCAGTGGGACTAGGCAGAAAAAAATGGTTTCTGTGCAGCCAAGACGGGCCAAAAGGCCTGTTTCTGTGCTGTAATGTTCTATGGCTCTATGGTCCTAGGGCTCTGGCAGTCTCTCGCCTCGCACAGAGTCCGAGGGAGCATCTCGTCATCGTTGGGGATCTGTCTACAACTGATTTGCCTCAAGGCAGAAAGCACCTTCTCCGTTGATATCTCTATAGGGTCCGGAGTCTCGTTGCTGCACTGTCTCGCACCTATAGTCTCTGTGTCTGTCTCCCCAGTAAATACAGATGCCAAAGAGAACCAATTTAAGGCGTCCACCGTTTCTTTCGGCTCCTCGCATTGATCACCACTTTGATCTTCCAATGGGCCAATTTTGTCCCTTGCTATCCTTTTGCTCTTAGTATATCTGTAGAAGGTCTTAGGGATAGTAACTAAATATTGGGGGAGTTAAATAAAATAAAATAATTAATAAAAAGATTTTTTAAATGAAAAATGAAGGTCTTTGGGTTCTCTTTCACCTTGTCTGCTAGAATAACCTCATGTCTTCTTTTAGCCTTCCTGAATTCTTTCTTAACTCTTCCCTTGTATTTCCTAAAATCCCCAAGTGGCTCATTTGTTCCTGCTATGCTCTTCCTTTTTCTTAACCAGAGGCCTCTGTATCTCTCGAAAACCAAGATTGCCTAATCCTGTTATCCTTGCCTTCTGTTCTGAGAGAAACGTACAAACACTGTACGCTCAAAAGTTCATGTTGCATGCATTGTGCTCTTACCCACGGCTTGATGGCTATCGGGCACTGGTTTTTAAAATTATCAGTGAGGCTTTGGGGGTGACACTGAGACCTTACCCGCTTCTAGCTGTATTTGGTGTGGCAGATGATGTTTTGGGTTTAATGCAAGCCAGTCGGATATCATTGCATTTATATTGCTATTGGCCCGTAGGAGAATCTTGCTGGTCTGGAAATTTGCCACTCCCCCATCTGCTGCTGCTTGGTTAGAGGACGTAATGTTTTTCTGAAATTATTAAAGATTAAATTCACTTTGAGGAGGTCTGTGAAAAAGCTCTATTCGAAACGGGGACCTTTCTTGTCATATTTTGGGAGTCTTAAGGAATTACCTACGAGTTGAGGACATTTGATTATACGTGGGAATCTGTCCCCCTTTTAACACGCATATAGTTTACCTCACAGGGTAGTTGATGAATTGTAATATGAGTGTATTCTGGATCATCTGACATGTTGTGGATGGTTGTGGGCCTTCGTCTTGCAGTAGTGAGGGGGTATGTGAAATGTGAAATGTCTGCACTTGTATTTGTGAAGTGTAGTATTGTAAATACATTAGCTGCCATGGTATGTTCAGGGAGGGCGGGGTGAGGGGAGGTTTATTTAGGGGTAAGATATAAAAGCAAAATGGAGGAAAACGTAATGTATTACATATTCTGTAATGTGTCATTCCTTCAATAAAAATTAAATTAAAAAAAAAGTTACACCCAACAACCTAGCCTCCACAGCTGAACGTGGCAACAAATTCCACAAATTCACCACCCTCTGGCTAAAGAAATTTCTCCACATCTATTTTAAATGGACGTCCCTATAACCTGAGGCTGTGTCCTCTTGTCCTGGACTCCCCCCACCATGGAAACATTCTTTCCACATCTACTGTCTAGGCCTTTCAACATTCGAAAGGTTTCAATGAGATCCCCCCTCATCCTTCTAAATTCCAGTAAGTACAGACCCAGAGCCATCAAACATTCTTCATATGATAACTCTTCATTCCCGAATCATCCTTGTGAACCTCTCTGAACCTCTCCAGTGTCAGCACATCTTTTCTTAGATGAGGAGCTCAAAACTGTTCACAATACTCAAGGTGAGGCCTCACCAGTGCCTTAAAAATCCTCAGCATCACATCCCTGCTCCTTGTATTCTAGACCTCTTGAAATGAATGTTGACACTGCATTTGCCTTCCTCGTCACTGACTCTACCCTGAATGTTAAGCTTCAGGGTGTTCTGCACAAGGGCTCCCAAGTCCCTCTGCATCTCAGATTCCTGGATTTTCTCCCCGTTTAGAAAATAGTCCACACATTTATTTCTACTATCAAAGTACCTGGATGTAGGTACAGAGGAGATGTCAGGGGAGGGAGGGTGAGGGGAGGTTTGTTCAGGGTAAGATATAAAAGCAAAATGGAGGAAAATTAGGGGCACATGGGTATTGGGGGGCAGAGTACTGACATGGATTGAAAACTGGCTGGCTGATAGGAAACAAAGAGTAGTGATTAACGGGGTCCCTTTCGGAATGGCAGGCTGTGACCAGTGAGGTACCGCAAGGTTCGGTGCAGGGACCGCAGCTGTTTACAATATACATAAATGATTTAGATGAAGGGATTAAAAGTAACATTAGCAAATTTGCTGATGACACAAAGGCTGGGTGGCAGTGTGAAATGGCAGGAGGATGGTATGAGAATGCAGGGTGACGGACAGGTTGGGTGAGTGGGCAAATGTATGGCAGAAGCAGTTTAATGTGGGTAAATGTGAGGTTATCCACTTTGGTGGCAAGAACAGGAAGGCAGATTACTATCTAAATGGAGTCAAGTTAGGAAAAGGGGAAGTACAACGAGATCTAGGTGTTCTTGTACATCAGTCAATGAAAGCAAGCATGCAGGTACAGCAGGCAGTGAAGAAAGCTAATGGCATGCTGGCTTTTATAACAAGAGGAATTGAGTATAGGAGTAAAGAGGTCCTTCTGCAGCTGTACAGGGCCCTGGTGAGACCCCACCTGGAGTATTGTGTGCAGTTTTGGTCTCCAAATTTGAGGAAGGACATTCTTGCTATTGAGGGAGTGCAGCGTAGGCTCACAAGGTTAATTCCCGGAATGGCGGGGACTGTCACATGTTGAAAGATTGGAGCGACTGGGCTTGTATACACTGGAATTTAGAAGGATGAGAGGGGATCTGATTGAAACATATAAGATTATTAAGGGATTGGACACACTGGAGGCAGGAAGCATGTTTCCCCGCTGATGGGTAAGAATAAGGGGTAGGCCATTTAGAACAGAGATGCGGAAAAACTTTTTTCACCCGGAGAGTGGTGGATATGTGGGAATGCTCTGCCCCGGAAGGCAGTGGAGGACAATTCTCTGGGATGCATTCAAGAGAGAGTTAGATAGAGCTCTTATAGATAGCGGGGTCAAGGGATATGGGGAGAGGGCAGGAACGGGGTACTGATTGTGTATGATCAGCCATGATCACAGTGAATGGCGGTGCTGGCTAGAAGGGCCGAATGGCCTACTCCTGCACCTACTGTCTATTGTCTATTGAAAATGTAATGCATTATGTAATTCCTTCAATAATTTTTTTTTTAAAAAAAGTTCATTTTTGAATGCCTCCCTGTGACCAATTGCAAGTTCGCCCCAATGCACACCTGCCTGATCGTTTCCGATACCACCAATATTGGCCTGTCTCCAATTTTTGCATCTCAACCCAAAGACCTATCCTTTTCCATAACTGCCTTGGAACTAATGTCATTATGATCACCAGATGCAACGGACCAACACGCAAAATCGCGTAGTTGCTGAAATCCAGAGCAACCCATTGAAAATGCTGGAGGAACTCAGCAAGTCAGGCAGCATCTGTGGATGTTTCGGGCCGAGACTCTTTTTCAGAACTGTAGAAGGGGGGGGGGGGAAGACGCCAACATAAAAAGCTGGGGGAGGGGGAAGGAGGAAAGCGAGAAGGGGCTAGCTGAGGCCAGGTGGGCAGGAAAGCTAAAGGACCGGAGGGCGAGGAATCCGATGAGAGAGGAGAGTAGGCCATGGGAGAAAGGGGAGAATGAGGGGACCAAGGGGGGAGTTGCTCATTTGTTCCTCTGCAGTGTGAGACGTGGTCCCGGACTCTCCTAGTTTGACGAATGGCGCGAGGTAAAGGGCTGTACTGTTTTAAGTCTGGAAACTTTTTGAAAAGCCTGGGCTAACTTCGACAAATCCCGGTCCCTGAAAGCATGGGGGTCACAGAAGCAGAGACGAAACTTCATTTTGCGTTGCTGCGTCCTCTTTGTTAACTTGATCAAATGTTACATGTCCCAGTCCACTGCTGCCTTCACTGGCGCTAAGCTATGAAAGAAAGTTCCTGTAAATCCGCGCAAGTTTGGATTAACCGTGCACAACTTTTGCTTGAGTTGGAATGAAGTTTTCCGTTCAAATGATTGACAGTAACATTGGAAAATGGCTTCTTTCTACACCAAAGCATCAAATGTCAGCATCAAAACATTTCTTATTGAAAATATTATTTCAGCGAAGTCAGCGCCCTTCCTTCGGTGCCGCATCGCCGTGGCAATCCTGCGGGAATAATCGAATCAGCTTTCAAAGGAATATCGTAAACTTTAAGGGTTACTTTGCAAAACAAGAACTTCAAATGCATTGTTTATCAAAATTACGTTTTATCGTGGGCTCCTCCACCTGGCATTTACGTTCCGTGGCCACTTTATTAGGTACGCCTGCGCAGCTGCTCGTTAATCCACACATATATAAAATCAGCGGATCCTGCGCTGGCAACCCAATTCATTAAAAAAAACACACACACACATGCAAACGAGGACAAGGGGTTCAGTTGTTTTGCAAGACTGTTACGTCCACGCAACCCTGTAAAAGTGTCAGCAGCAGTAGGACACACCTGGAGTCTGGTTTTGCTGTTAACAAAACACTGTTTTATTGGTAACTACGTCGTATCGTAACTTCAACCAGATAAGTCAAGGGGTTAGCGGTGTTGTGCATATATAGGCGCAAATATATAAATCCCCAAGCTTCTTCAAGCTTAGGTGGTAAGCGATACAGTCTTATCATGGTGTGGTAAGGAAATTCAGTCCAATCCACGAAATTGTGACGAGAGAGAGGTATGAATAAACAGGGGTCGTTGATCCCCCTCGGTGTCCTCCAAATCAGCCAAACGTGACCAACGTAAGAGCGCCGTCTTCAAGTGATGATCTACCCACCCAGGCAGGGGTTGGACACGCCGGTAGATCCCACAGGGTCGCCCTCACACGCACTGATATTCACGGGTCGATTCCGCTCTATCGATCCTCAGCCCCACCCCTTGTGGGGGACTTAGAGGTTCGGTGGCATTTTCCGCCACCGGCCTCCGTGCGTCTGCGTGCCCTTGTATCCAGTGAGCGGCAGTTCTGTGGGCAATAGCCCCTTGTTAAGGAGAGGGGCCAGAGAAGAGTGGCAAGACTGGTTAACGGTGACGGGAAGGCGACAGTCGCTCGAGTGACCACGCGTTACCACACTGGGGGGGGGGGGGGGACGAACGCATCACGCGTCGAAACTTGAAGTGGATGGGCTACAACGGGAGAAGACGGCGAGCGTACAGAACTACAGTTAGCGGTCATTTCGTGAGGTACCTCCGGGACCTAGTAAAGCTCCCACAGAGTGCATGTGGCAATGTCAACAGACATTATGTCAACTCCCCTTCCAGTCACCGCAATAAAGACCTCTTTACGTGACTCTACAATCACGTGAAAAGGTCTCTCGGGTAACGGGTCAAAGCTGCTGATGGGAAAAGGCCGTATCCGTGGCTGTATTCTACGCAGGAATTTAGAATGTGGGCCAATCGGGAGCTCAGGAACGTAAACGTGGGCGGAATTCAAATTGAGGTCTCAAATCCCCAAGCTGCAACTGCGGTGGGAAACTGACTGAGAAGGAGTTGCTTGGCGCTTCGAGACGAATTCTCCCCAGGTTAAAGCTGCCCCAGCTGAAACGCTCCCAAGCGCCCCCGGTGAGCAGATGCCAGCTTTAAAGCCTCGGCCGCCGAAGGAAAGGCTGGCCTTGCGCGTAAGGTAACGTCGGGCGTCACCCGACCGCCGTGGCGGAGTTGCACGCCCAACGTTCCAGGGCGAATCACTCAGGTTTTTCGGCAGGAAGCGGGAATCTGGGCGCGGGGCCACTGCAGTCGTCAAATGCCGCTGCGCGGAACGTGTCACGGCCCCGATCGTTAATTCCCTATCTTGCTCCTAATTTCCTATGATTGTGTCTCGGTTCCGACCGTTAATTTCCCATTTGCTTCTAATTCTCTCTGATGGCGGCACACCTGGCTTCCATCAAGACCGGCAGCGTAAGAACCCCGGCGTTACAACCACTAACATAAAGTACACTGGAGATGCTGGGGGTCAAAGCAACACGTACAACACGCTGGAGGAACTCAGCAGGTCGGGCAGCATCCGTGGGAACGAGCAGTCAACGTTTCGGGCCGAGACCCTTCGTCATAACCTTTCAACCCGAAAGGTTATCCCCGACCTGCTGAGATCCTCCAGCGTGTTGTACGTGTCACAACTACCCGTCGCCAGATCGTTGGTTTTGCCTGTGTGCTGATTAACGTTTCCCGGCCGCTTAGAACCGTGTGCTCTAAGATTTGCTCCAGTTTCAGGGTTTTCCTATGAAACCCCGTCTCTCTGTGTCAAGGCTCCACGCCAAGGTCCCTCCTGTTAGCTGACCAACGTTCACGTCCGGGTGAGCATCCCAACTCAGTCTCCGTACCTGTGTCCTGCAGTTGGGTCCCCTTCATTCGTTCTTTGCAACAGGGCGCCAATACAATCCCCAGTCATGGACAATGTGGAAGTTTGAACGCAGAATGATGTTGCCAATCGATTAGCTAAAGGAAAAGAACGATACAGCAGTGACTAAATTGCAACACAAAATGCTCCGCATATCCCTATTTATTTTTCTTTATTTCTATCTATCTATCTATCTATCTACCTATCTCTCTGTTATGGACGGAAAGTTATCCGACCAAGCAGGACCGTGGTATCAGAGAAAATGTACCCGCGACAAGAATGAGACTAGACCACGGATCACAGTATTACACTTGTTTATTGGTGAGGTAAAATATTAGCATAAATGACACTTCATTGCGGAAAGCGGCTTAGCTTAACTACCCACGCTGTGCAACTGCCCTTTTCCCGATACAGGCAATACTTATCAACGCGTACGCTGTGCAACTGCCCTTTTCCCGATATAAGCAATACTTATCAACGTGTGGTTAATCCCACTCCCACACGACTCATACGGGGCCAGGAACAGGTGTGATGAAGCACCCACGCCAGCGAACGCGGTCTTCACCTGGGATGTTTCGTCCCCACCTGGGGTTCCTTCTGGTCTTGCTAGTTGTTGTCCTTCTCCACGGGACTGCATGTCGTCCTCTCTCTGTCTACCTGCTTGTCTTCTCTCTCTCTCTGCTTCTCCCCCTCTTGCTCCTTCACCCCAGCCCCTGGCCCCTTTCTATATCCCCTCAGAACACAATGAGAGCAATAAATATCTTCTTAAAACAATGACATCCTGTACAGTGTACAGTGCCCCTACATGCCTACACGGTACAGTTACCACAGAACAATTTAGGACGCGTTACGGTTGACGAGCTGGGGACCGATTGCATTGTTCCATTTCCTGGCCCGACGCCATCCATTCTGCTACATTAACAACCCACTACCCCACCAAATACCACCTGCTCAGTGGAAACTTATAGCAACCCATTAACCTCTCAAGTCCCACAGTCTTTTCCTACAATACACTCTCTCTGTCTATCTACATATTTATTCAGATATTTAGTTAACTATCTGATGACTTAATTTTTTACTTGCGTACTTCTTGTGGTACGTCATGGGAAAGCCTCATCCGGCCCTTCAAGCCGCGTTGCCAACCCACCCCCCCAATCTAATCCGAACATAATCACGAGACAATTTATCGCGACCAATTAACCTATCGACTGCTAGTTCTCTGGACTGTGGGAGGGATACCGGGGCACCCGGAGGAAAGACACACAGTCACAGGGCGAATGTACAAAGGGCGGGGGTTGGACCCAGGTCGCAGCTACTGTAAAGCGTTGTGCTAACACGAGGCTACCATGTTGCCCCAAATGAAATTTCCTTGCAGCAATTCAGAGTAAATCGAAGATTTAATCGAATCATTTGAATCAAATGAAAACGACAAAGAAAGACTGACAAACGATCGATGCTTAAAAAGAAGACAAACTGTGCAAATGCATGAAACTAATTTTAATAATAAAATAAGCAGACAGATAGAGTACTATGCAAAAGTCCCTCCCCTCTCCCTTCTCCTCTTCCCAGCCATCATTCCCCTCTCCCTTCTCCTCTTCCCATTCTCAGTCCACAATGGAGACCAAGATCAGAACCGTTTATCATCATTCACATATGTCGTGAAATTTGTTTTGTTTATTATCTATCTTTCGTTTAATGTCGTGAAAATTGCAGCAGTACAATGCAATACAGAAAATTACTACAGTACTATCCAAAATACTTTGGCACTCTCTCTCTCTCTCTCTCTCTCTCTCTCTCTCTCTCTCTCTCTCTCTCTCTCTCTCTCTCTCTCTCTCTCTCTCTCTCCTCTCTCTCTCTCTCTCTCTCTCTCTCTCTCGATATATATATATGTGTGTGTGTATAGAGAGAGAGAGAGAAAGAAAGAAAGAAATAATACTGAAAACATGAATTGCAGAGTCTTTAGAAGTGACTCTGTAGGTTGTGGAACTAGTTCAGTGCTGAAGTGAGCGAAGTTATCCTCTCCGGTTCAGGATACTGATGGTTGAGGGGTAATAACTGTTCCTGAACCTGGTGGTGTGGGACCTGAGGCTCCTGTATCTCCTTCCTGATGGCTGAGGGATAATAACTGTTCCTGAACCTCGTGATGTGGGTCCTGAGGCTCCTGTACCTCCTTCCTGATGGCTGAGGGGTAATAACTGTTCCTGAACCTGGTTGTGTGGGTCCTGAGGCTCCTGTACCTACTTCCTGATGGTTGGGGGTAATAACTGTTCCTGAACCTGCTGGTGTGGGTCCTGAAGCTCCTGTACTGTCTTCTGGGTGACTCTCTGGAGAGGGAATGGGAATAGACAGAATGAGCAGAGCACTCCTGTGGCCGTTCCCATCAATAATAAGTATGCCGTTTTGGATACCGTTGGTGGGGGCGACCTACCAGGGACAAGTTGCAGTGATTGCGTCTCTGGCACCGAGACTGGACCCTCAGCTCAGAAGGGAAGGAGGGAAAGAGGAGAGCAGTAGTGATAGGGGATTCGATAGTTAGGGAGACAGATAAGAGGTTCTGTGGAAGAGATCGAGAATCCCGAATGGTCTGTTGCCTCCCTGGTGCCAGGGTCCGCGATATCTCGATCAAGTTCTCAGTATTCTCAAGAGGGAGGGTGAGCAGCCAGATGTAGTGGTCCATGTAGGGACCACTGACGTGGATAGGAAGAAGGAGGAGGTCCTGCAAAGAGAATTTAGGGAGTTAGGTGTGAAGTTGAAGGACAGGACCTCCAGGGTTGCAAGCTCAGGATTGCTACCCATGCCACGTGCTAGTGAGGCTAGAAATAGGAAGGTTAATGCAGCTAAATGCGTGGCTTAGGAGTTGGTGCAGGAGGGAGGGCTTCATGTTTCTGGACAATTGGGCCTTGTTCAGGGAAGGTGGGACCTGTTCCGACGGGGCAGGTTGCACCTGAACTGTAGGGGGACTAACATCCTTGCAGGAAGGTTTGCTAGTGCTGCTCCGGGGAATTTAAACTGGATTTGCAGGGGGAGGGGAACGAGAGTGTTAGAGCAGATAGTGAGGTGGAGGAGGATAAAGGTCATGTGAGAGCTGCAAGTATAGTGCATGGAGTAAAGCCAGATCTAATATATAGAGAGGCTTTGAGGAAAGAGAAACAGAATAAAGGGTGTAAAGGTAGTAAGGTAGAAGGGCTAAAGTGTGTGTACTTCAATGCAAGAAGCATCAGGAACAAAGGTGATGAACTGAGAGCTTGGATACATACATGGAATTATGATGTAGTGGCCATTACAGAGACTTGGCTGGCATCAGGGCAGGAATGGATTCTCAATATTCCTGGATTTCAGTGCTTTAAAAAGAGATAGGGGGGGGGGGGAAGGAGAAGAGGGGTTCTGTTACAGCTACAGAAAGGGTGGGTAATATAGCAGGATCCTCTTTTGAGTCAGTATGGGCAGAAGTCAGGAACAGGAAAGGAGCAGTTACTCTATTGGGACTATTCTATAGACCCCCTGGTAGCAGCAGAGATACTGGGGAGCAGATTGGGAGGCAGATTTTGGAAAGGTGTCAAAATAACAGGTTGTTATCTTGGGCGACTTTAACTTCCCTAATATTGATTGGCATCTGATTAGTTCCAATAGTTTAGATTAGTTCCAATAGTTAGATGGGACAGCGTTTGGTAAGTGTATGTGTCCAGGATGGATTCCTGTCATAGTATGTTGACAGGCTGACTATGGGGAATGCCATACTAGATCTAATATTAGGTAACGAACCGGGTCAGGTCAATGATCTGTCAAGTGGGTGAGCATCTGGGGGATAGTGACCACCACTCCCTGGCCTTTAGCATTATCATGGAAAAGGATAGAATCAGAGAGGACAGGAAAATTTTTAATTGGGGAAGGGTAAATTATGAGGCTAAGGCTAGAACTTGCGGGTGTGAATTGGGATGATGTTTTTGTAGGAAATAAACTGATGGACATGTGGACGATGTTTAAGGATCTCTTGCAGGATGTTAGGGATAAATTTGTCCCGGTGAGGAAGATAAAGAATGGAAGGGTGAAGGAACCATGGGTGACAAGTGAGGTGGAGAATCTAGTCAGATGGAAGAAGGCCAGCATACATGAGGTTTAGGAAGCAAGGATCAGATGAGTCTATTGAGAATATAGGGTAGCAAGAAAGGAGCTTAAGAAGGGGCTGAGGAAATCAAGAAGGGGGCATGAGAAGGCCTTGGCGAGTAGGGTAAAGGAAAACCCCAAGGCGTTCTTCAATTATGTGAAGACCAAAAGGATGTCAGGAGTGAGTGTAGGACCGATTTGAGATAAAGGTGGGAAGATGTGCCTGGAGGCTGTGGAAGTGAGCGAGGTTCCTCAATGAATACTTCTCTTCGGTATTCACCAGTGAGAGGGAACTTGAAGATGGTGAGGACCAATATGAGTGAGGTTGATGTCTGGAGCATGTTGATATTAAGGAAGAAGAGGTGTTGGAGTTGTTAAAATATATGACGGATAAGTCCCCGAGGTCTGAAGGAATATTCCCCAGGCTGCTCTACGAGGCGAGGGAAGAGATTGCTGAGCCCTTTGGCTAGGATCTTTATGTCCTCGTTGTCACAGGAATGGTACCGGAGGATTGGTGGAAGGCGAATGTTGTCCCTTGTTCAAAAAAGGTAGTAGGGATAGTGCTGGGTAATTATAGGCCAGTGAGCCTTACGTCTGTGGTGGGAAAGCTGTTTGAAAAGATTTTTAGAGATAGAATCTATGGGCATTTAGAGAATCCTGGTCTGATCAGGGACAGTCGGCATGGCTTTGTGAAGGGCATATCGTGCTCTAACAAGCTTGATAGAGTTCTTTGAGGAGGTGACCAGGCATATAGATGAGGGTAGTGCAGTGGATGTGATCTACATGGATTTTAGTAAGGCATTTGACAAGGTTCCACACGGTAGGCTTATACAGAAAGTCAGAAGGCATGGGATCCAGGGAAATTTGGCCAGGTGGATTCAGAATAGGCTTGCCTGCAGAAAGCGGAGGGTCGTGGTGGAGGGAGTACAATTTGGATTGGAGGGTTGTGACTAGTGGTGTTCCACAAGGATCGGTTCTGGGACGTCTACTCTTCGTGATTTTTTATTAACGACCTGGATGTCGGAGTAGAAGGGTATGTAGGCAAGTTTGCAGACGACACAAAGGTTGGTGGTGTTGTGGATAGTGTTGAGAATTGTCGAAGATTGCAGAGAGACATTGATAGAATGCAGAAGTGGGCTGAGAAGTGACAGATGGAATTCAACCCGGAGAAGTGTGAGGTGGTAACTTTGGAAGGACAAACTCCAAGGCAGAGTGCAAAGTAAATGGCAGGATACTTGGTAGTGTGGAGGAGCAGAGGATCTGGGGGTACATGTCCACAGATCCCTGAAAGTTGTCTCACAGGTAGATAGGGTAGGTAAGAAAGCTTATGGAGTGTTAGCTTTCATAAGTCGAGGGATAGGGTTTAAGAGTCGCGAGGGTAATGATGCAGCTCTATAAAACTCTGGTTAGGTCACACTTGGAATACTGTGTCCAGTTCTGGTCGCCTCATGATAGGAAGGATGTGGAAGCATTGGAAAGGGTACAGAGGAGATTTACCAGGATGCTGCCTGGTTAGAGAGTATGCATTATGATCAGGAAAGGGGGCTAGGGCTTTACTCTCTGGAGAGAAGGAGGATGAGAGGAGACATGATAGAGGTGTACAAGATATTAAGAGGAATAGATAGAGTGGACAGCCAGCGCCTCTCCCCAGGGCACCACTGCTCAGTACAAGAGGCCATGGCTTTAAGGTAAGGGGAGGGAAATTCAAGGGGGATATTAGAGGAAGGTTTTTCACTCAGAGAGTGGTTGGTGCAGGGAATGCACTGCCTGAGTCAGTGGTGGAGGCAGATACACTAGTGAAATTTAAGAGACTACTAGACCGGTATATGGAGGAATTTAAGGTGGAGGGTTATATGGGAGGCAGTGTTTAAGGGTCAGCACAACATTGTGGGCCGAATAGCCTGTACTATGCTGTATTGTTCTATGTTCTGGGTGGTTCAGGTGTAATAACTGTTCCTGAACCTGGTGTGTGTGTTTTGAGGCTCCTGTACCTCCTTCCTGGTTGAAGGGTAATAACTGTTACTGAACCTGGTGGTGTGAGCCCTGATGCTCTTGTACCTCCTTCCTGATGGTTGAAGGGTAATAACTGTTCCTGAACCTAGTGGTGTGGGTCCAGGGGCTCCGTTACCTCCTTCCTGATGGTTGGGAGGGTAATAACGTTCCTGAACCTAGTGGTGTGGGTCCAGGAGCTCCGTTACCTCCTTCCTGATGGTTGGAGGGTAATATCTGTTCTTGAACCTGGTGGTGCGCGTCCTGAGGCTCCTGTACCTCCTTCCTGATGGTTGGAGGGTAATAACTTTTCCTGAACCTGGCGGTGCGGTCCCCGAGGTTCCTATACCTCCTTCCTGATGGTTTGAGGGGGTAATATCTCAACCTGGTGGTGTGAGACCTGAGGCTGCTGTACCTCCTTCCTGAACCCGACTTTTCTCATTTCTTGCATGCATTTCAAATGATATAATCGCCTATCTGACCAAATACACTAATGTCTATAGTCCCAATGAAAAACTTGTTTATAATGTTTTAAATACACTGTTTATATATATAAAAATACGGCAGCTCTTTCTCCACGGCCTCTCCGTGGTGCCATTTCAGATTGATGTTCATACTGCTGTTCAAGGCCTTGACGCATTCTAAATAAATGTCGATATTTTAAGATCATTTTCAGGTCGGTGGTTGAAGAGGGAATTTCACAAACCACAGACCGACCTTTCTCGTCATCTTGTTTAAATAAAGACGAGCTTGCAATGAATTCCCCAATCCTCGGCGATGAGACAGTTTACATCTCAATTGCCAATTATATTCGGGATGTTATAAAGATCGCTTGTTAACGTTAAACCTCCCTGGGCAACTGCAGTGTGCTATAATTTATTTGAACATTGCTAAAAAAAAAATAAAAACCGTCGCTTTATTGCTCTCAATGTTTTGCATTCAGGACCAGAAAGGCATCTTAGATGCGAAACCAAATATCCTCTTATCAGAACTAATCAAAACTGATAAAAGAAAATAAATACTAGCACATCGGTTAAGTTATAAGACCATAAGACATCGGGGCAGAATTGGGCCATTCATCCCATCGAGTGTACTCCGTCGTTTGATCATGGCTGATCCATTTCCCTCTCAAACAGCAAGCTCCTGCCTTCTGCCCTTAACTTCTCACGCCTTGAACAATCAAGAACCTATCAACCCCCCCCCCCCCCCTTAAATACACCCGGTCACCTTGGCCTCCACAGGCCAACGCCTGGGGCAACGAACTTCACAGATCCACCACCCTCCGGCTGAGTAAATCCCTCCTCATCGCTATTCTGAATGAACGTCCCTCTATTTTGAGGCTGTGCCCTCCGGTCCTAAACTCACCCCACCAAAGGAACTACATCCACTCTATCTAGGCCTTTCAATATTCGATAGCTTTCATTGAGATTCCCCCCTCCCCCTCCAATCCCTACACTTTTAAATTCCAGGGAGTACATGCCCAGAGCCTATTCATATGATAACCCTTTCATTACCAGAATTATTTTCCTGAAACCCCACCCCACCCCTCCTCTCCATTGTCAGCACATCCTTTCTGAAATATGGGCCCCCGGCGACGCACGATAATCCAAGTGAGTCCAGTGCTTTAAACAACGTCAGTATCAATCCTTCTTTTTATATCCTAGTCCTCTTGAAAAAGTAACGCCAACGTTGCATTCGCCTTCCTCACCTCCGTTTTTAACCTGCAAATGAACCTTCAGGGAAACCTGCTCGAGGACTCACAAATCCCTTTGCAACTGGGAATTCGTGAATTCCCCCCCCCCTTCAGAAAACGGCCTGTGTGTTTCCATTCCTTCTACCGAAGTGCATCATGTCACAGATGACAAGTTCTCCCGACCTCTGCATTGAAATATTTCAGCGTAGGCGAAAAATGGATAAGGAGGTTGGGGACTCTAAATATGCGTAACGTCCCGGGAAGGTCCCGCTGCTAAAGGAAATGATTGTTCTGTAGCAGCAGTGTTCGGACTGTGAACGGGGGCTTTGGAACGTGAGCCGCCCAATGAAGGGGGGGGGGGTGTTTCTTTTCTTCTTGTGTGCCTGAGAACGAGGTGATCTGGGTCTTTTGTTCAGCGGAAGCTGAAGGGAGAAGATGCCTGAAAGGAGTGGACATGGAGTGGGGCCGGGAGTCGACGAAGCCCGGGAGATCTCGATGGGGGACCACCGGAAGGGTAACCGTGAGCTCCAGCACGCGCATTAGACCGTTTCATTAAAATTGGCCCCTTTTTCTATTTGTTTTCTTTACTAACCCTCTCGTCAAGATAAGGATTATAGAGCTAAGTCGGTTAACTGCATATAGAAACATAGAAACATAGAAAACCTACAGCACAATACAGGCCCTTCAGCCCACAAAGCTGTGCCGAACATGTCCTTACCTTAGAACTACCTCGGCCTGCCTATAAGCCCTCTATTTTTCTAAGCTCCATGTATCCAGCCAGGGGTCTCTTAAAAGACCCTGTCGTTTCTGCCTCCACCACCGTCGCCGGCAGCCCTTTCCACGTACTCACCACTCTCTGCATAACAAACTTACCCCTGACATTCTCTCTGTACCTGCCTCCAAGCGCCTTAAAACTGTGGCCTGTCGTGCTAGCCATTCCAACCCTGGGGAAAAGCCTCTGACTATCCACACGATCAATGCTTCTCATTATCTTGTACACCTCGATCAGGACACCTCTCATCCTCCATCACTCCAAGGAGGAAAGGCCGAGTTCACTCAACCTATTCTCATAAGGCGTGCTCCCCAATCCAGGCAACATTCTTGTAAATCTCCTCTGCACCCTTTCTATTGATTCCACATCCTTCGTGTAGTGAGGCGACCAGAACTGGGCACAGTACTCCAAGTGGGGTCTGACCAGGGTCCTATACAGCTGCAACATTACCTCCCGGCTCTTAAACTCAATTCCACGATTCATGAAGGCCAATACACCGTATGCCTTCTTAACCACAGAGTCAGCCTGTGTAGCAGCTTTGAGTGTCCTATGGACTCGGACCCCAAGATCCCTCTGATCCTCCTCACTGCCAAGAGTCTTGCAATTAAGGCTATATTCTGCCATCATATTTGACCTACTAAAATGAACCACCTCACACTTATCTGGGTTGAACTCCATCTGCCACTTCTCAGCCCAGGTTTGCATCCTATCAATGTCCCGCTGCAACTTCTGACAGCCCTCCACACTATCAGCATATGGCGCATTGTCTGTTATTTCGTGTAACGGGGAACACATCAAGCGGCATCCACACAAACAAGAGGTTCTGCGCCTCAGATTCCACACGTTTGGCGGAGCCAGAGACTGTCTTCCCTAGGCTAAGCGCCGCCAGCCGAACCTGAGAGTTACATATGACAAGGGAAAGTTATGCGTTCCCTCCACCGGGATTTTCGCTACCGAGATATTCAAAGTTCACGGCGCCTTTACCGACTTCCTTGCACGCTGCCCCTTTGCTGGTCACCGCTTGTCTATTTCTCGTCAGCTGTCAAGTTTCGGCACGGACTAGAAGGGCCGAATGGCCTGTTTTCTGTGCTGTAGTGTTCAGTGGTTCTATCAAAACCAAAATGAATTATCAGATACGATCCCGGCGTGAGCAGATGGGAGAAAGCGTGCAATGCATTATTTAAATATACGTTCAGGAACATTGGTATTGGTTCGTTTATTTTTTTATGCCCCACGTAACAAGATATACATTGAAAAAGCTTGCCTTGCACACTGGTTCCTACAGATCCGATCGCTACTCCGTGCATTGAGGTGGAACAGGGTAGATTAATAACAGTGCGGAAATAAGTGCGGAAGGGTCAGAGATAAAACTGTCGTGCAGGCAACATGCTTAAAGTTCAAGGGCGCAACGAGGTAGATTGTGAGGCCAGGCGTCCATCTTATCATACCAGAGGCCAGTTCAGGAGTCGGATAACAGCGGGAGAGGAGCTGTCCCTGAGGCTGGCGGTGCGTGCTTTCTAGCTTCACGGGAGAGGGGAGAACATCCGGGGCTGGGTGGAGTATTCGATTATGCGGACTGCTTTACCGAGACGGCGAGAAGCGTGGACACCGGCGGGCAGCTGCCCGTGAAGTGCGCGACTCGCTGCGGTTCCTTCCGGTCACGTGCAGAGCAATTGGCAAGCCAAGGCATCGTACATCCGGACGGAATGCTTTCTGCGGTCCATCGACGAAAACGGAGTGGGTGGGGGGGGGGGGGCAGACCGAATTTCCCGACGAAGTAGAGGCGTTGGCGAGCTGTCTGGGCCGTGACATCCACGTGATTAGACCGGGAGCGACTGCTAATAATGTTCGCACCTAGGAGCCCGTGATTATGACAAATTAACACAAGCACGGCCTTTCAATCCATCTCTCTCATTTAAAAAAAAAACTGCGGCCCTTAAGATCGTGACAAAACTCCAATAATTTCCCCAGCTAATGGTCTGCCATATGAAATCCAAATCGACTAGACTAGTTAGAATCGTTAAGAAGAACAGTTACCTGTCAAGGTGGTCTAAGGACTGGTTTACGCATTGACATTTCGCCGTAACACATGGGCTGTCTGGCTAACAAACAGGCCGCCAATTCCTGGCATTTACCGTTTCAGTTCGGTCACCCCTATGAATGAACCTGCCTCGCCACTAACTGCAGGCCCTTCCGGCCGAACGAGCCCGAGCCTCCCGATGACACCCATGTGAATAGTTAATCTACTCGTCCGTACGCCGTCGGAATGTGGGAGAAAACTGGAGCATCGAGAGGAAACTCACGCACCCACGGGGAAATCGTACCAATGCGCCCTCTTATTTGTAATGGCCACTATGCGCAAAAATCTTGTGCTGTGTATTTTTTTTATATTTTTGCCCAGTGACAACAACATGGGTGCAATGAATTTTATATAGAGGAGTATTCATTCTAACAGCCAGCAAAACACCGTCAATGAGAACTTTGATCTCCTCTGGGTTTGATCGTTTTCGCTCTCGTTCACCTGCACTCTCACAGAACATCCAGAGCAGGCCTGCAGCGGGCAATGGGGGATTTTCTCCGGTGATTTGCTCGCTCAATGACGCGTTACTAAAAGTCGAGTTTCCAAATATCGCTTCACTTTGTCCCCGCTTGCAAAGAGTGAATCAATCATTCCTTCAATTAAAAACAGTGCAGGTAAGCCCGTTCTGAAATCGGCAGACAAGTCATCGCAGACTCCGGGTTGTCAACACCGCCCGCATTCAGAAACCGGAAAAGGAAATTTGACTGTGTACGATCGGTAGCGATACTTAACACGCCTCACTACGGGAAGGATGTGGAAACCATAGAAGGGGTGCAAGGATGTTGCCTGGATTGGGGAGCATGTCTTATGAGGATAAGTTGAGTGAACCTATCTTCTTGGAGCGGCGGAGGATGATAGAGGTGTACAAGATGTTGAGAGGCGTTGATCGTGTGGATAGTCAGAGGCTTTTTTCCCCAGGGCTGAAATGGTTGCCACAAGAGGACACAGGTTTAAGGTACAGAGGAGATGTCAGGGGTAGTTTTTTTACTCAGAGAGTGGTGAGTGCGTGGAATGGGCTGCCGGCAACGGTGATGGAGGCGGATGCGAGAGAGTCTTTTAAGAGACTTTTGGATAGGTACATGGAGCTGAGAAAAATAGAGGGCTATAGGTAGGCCTAGTAATTTCTCAGTTGGGGACAAGTTCGGCACAGTCTTGTGGTCCGAAGGGCCTGTGTTGTGCTGTAGGTTTTCTGTTCCTATGTTTCTATGACAAGGAGGTAGAGGGTAACAACCTGTGGCGCGCTGTTTAAATTCCTTGGCGCAGTCGAAGCCAAAGAAGCGTGCGTGAGAGGGAACATTGCAATGTACCGCATACCTTACAGTCAGCTGCGGGCATTGAACCCGTGTCACTGGCGCCGTGATAGCGTTAGGCTAACCGTTGCGCTCCCGTGACGCCCCCGGAGGAGTCAAAAGTAAAGGCTGGCTCAATATCAATGCCCATCCGATGCCTTGCACCTAAGAGCATCATTAAAGATCCCGCCGCCGATGCCGCGAAGAAGGGGAGCGTGCAAAGCGCCTACCGTCCCCGGGGTGCTGATTAGAGCGGACAATATCCGTTTCCCCTTCAGGTTTGCAGCGGTGCGTGTTTGCAGCTTCTCCGGTTAAGAGTGGCTTTCAGATCGCCTGAAACTCGACACGTTGTACGACAACAGTGTATCGGAAGCCCATTTTCTGCTCTTGGATTTTGTGCTTTTTTAAAAAAAAACTTAAAGTACAAAGAGCACGGAGCAGTGCAGCCTAGTAACAGGCCCTTCGGCCCAACAAGGTCGCTACTGGACAGGAAACCAGGAGTCGGGGGTGGTGGGCGGGAGGGGTGGGAACCCTTCTGAGGATCGCAAACAAAAGGAAATCTGCAGACGCCGGAAATCCGAACAACGCGCGCAGAAAGCTGGAGGAACAGGGGCCAGGCAGCGTCTGGGGAAAAGAGCGCTTCGGCGGGACAGGATGCTGGCTGGAATCTTGCCAGAAAGTTATTTCAATCCGGACCGGGGGATGGGGGGGGGGGGTGTGAATATCAGGAGAGAATGCAAAAAAGGGTGGGGGGAGGGAGAGGTGCCAAGAAGCGGTCTTAAAATTGAGGGAATCTTAAACGGCAGTGACGGTGAGAAACCACCTTTAAATAAGTTGATGGATGCTAATCCATGGTCGGAGGTTTCAAAATCAGGTCACCTTAAGTGCTGTGGAACCATGGGGGGTCCCAAGCCCGGCTGCGGATGGAGAAAAGGTTGGGCGTGGGGCTGGCCACCCCGTCTCGTAAAAACCCACAGCTAACAGAGAGGCTAACAGAGAAAGCTTGAATAGGTTAGGACTTTATTCCCTGGAGCGTAGAAGAATGAGGGGAGATTTGATAGAGGTGTATAAAATTATGATGGGTATAGATAGAGTGAATGCAAGCAGGCTTTTTCCACTGAGGCCAGGAGAGAAAGAGGTCATGGGTTAAGGGTGAAGGGGGAAGAGTTTAAAGGGAACATTAGGGGGGGGGGTTTCTTCACGCAGGGGGTGGTGGGAGTGTGGAATGAGCTGCCAGATGAAGTGGTGAATGCGGGCTCACTTTTAACATTTAAGAAAAACTTGGACAGGTACCTGGATGAGAGGGGTATGGAGGGATGTGGTCCAGGTGCAGGTCAGTGGGACTAGGCAGAAAAACTTTTGCACAGTACAGTATGACACCGAATTGGTCACCGAATTACAGGAGGGATATTAATAAGGTTGAAAGAGTGCAGAGAAGGTTTACAAGGATGTTGCCGGGACTTGAGAAACTGAGTTACAGAGAAAGGTTGAATAGGTTAGGACTTTATTCCCTGGAGTGTAGAAGAATGAGGGGAGATTTGATAGAGGTGTATAAAATTATGATGGGTATAGATAGAGTGAATGCAAGCAGGCTTTTTCCACTGAGGCTCGGGGAGAAAAAACCAGAGGACATGGGTTAAGGGTGAAGTGGGAAAAGTTTATAGGGAAAACTGGGGGGGGGGGGGGGGCGGTGCTTCTTCACACAGAAAGTGGTGGGAGTGTGGAATGAGCTGCCGGACGAAGTGGTGAATGCGGGCTCACTTTTAACATTTAAGAAAAACTTGGACAGGTACATGGATGAGAGGGATATGGAGGGATATGGGCCGGGTGCAGGTCAGTGGGACGAGGCAGAAAAATGGTTCGGAACAGGCCAGAAGGGCCGAAGGGTCTGTTTCTGTGCAGTTATCTGCCAAGGTTCTATGGTTCCAGAAACCCCAAAGACCTCGTTCCAGGGAAGGGGAAGGGAAGGCTCCAGGAAGATGGATTACACCTGGAAGGCTGGTCCAGGACAGGGAGAAAATTATGTAGAGTCCAGCTTCGCTGTGAAAAGTGGAAATCGCCATGGCTTAGGGAGCTCACCAAATTTCTCAGACGGCTAAAGGAATTCATGTCGCCTCTTGCTTGTTTTAATGGAGGCACCCTGAAAGCGTTCTGTCGCGGTGCGTAACGCATTGGCACGGTGACTGTTCTGCACAGAGCTGCGGACACAACTCAGCACAGCCCTGGAGCTAACCTCCCCTCCAGGGACCCTACATATACTTCTCTGCCCCTCCGCCTTTGTTACCGTTTTCCCTCACTCTGGCTCAGTGCACGGTGCAACGTTTCGATCTGTGCAAGTTACGCAAGAGAGGCTTCTCAGTGTACACGTGACAAAGGCGGGCCAGTACCAATAATCAGACTTTATGATGAGTTAGTGGGGGCTTGGAATGATATTACCTCAGCCTCAGATACAACATAAAGGCAGAGAGTAGTTTCTTTATGCACAAGAATAGAAGCCACCATATCCAAATATGCCCGCCACTGGGCTCAACTCCTTTGCCACTTGCTCCATCCCCTGATCTTTCCGAAATCCCTCTATTCTTCATCCACCTAAATACTTCCAATCATCCATTCATCCTCCACAATTCATCTGCGCTGGTGAACTCTGGAGATTCACCGTCTTCTGCTTTAGTCGAACAGGCCCTTGTCTTTAGAACTAATTCAATCTCCAGAGAGAGCGGAATAGGGATGGAGGTTAGCGAATGGAGTACG